>NC_037088.1:63043062-63346092 GCF_002994745.2 Rosa chinensis | reverse complement strand
GTTCCACATATTAATTCCAAAGCCATCATCCTCTTGAATATATATTGACCTTCAACCCTACACAGCAGAAAACCCTATTCTTCTTCACTTTCTGCCGCACTCCCCACCATCACCCTTCTCACTCTCCGTCTCTCACCCTACACCCAAAACCACTTCTCCACACAATTTCTTCTCCTCACCAAGATCCATTTCATCACCTCACCAAGATCCATTTTCCTCCTCACTAAGATTCACCATCACCTCAACAAGATTCACCTCACCAAAATTCCATCAAATCCTCATCAATTTCTCAAAGAAATTTCAAGGAACATCAAGATTTGAGATTGGGTAAAAGTGAAAAGCCATAAATCAAGATTTGTCATAATTGCTCCATAGCAATTTGTGACTTGTTCTTGTTACTTTTCACTCTTCTTCACCTTTACCTCTTTAATTAATTGATGAATATTGTTGTTGATTTGTGGATGGGTTGTGAGTAGTCTATTTAGGAAGCTAGGGTTTGAGCCCTAGCATGGATTTAATGTAATAAATATGTTTTGATTTAATGGTTTTTGATTTCGTGTTTGGCATATGTTCTATTCTATAATATTTGGCTTAGATGCATGCTTAAGAGCTTGATTAACTCTTCAATGTGTAGATGAGCATGTCTAGAAAAAATTAGGGGACCTAATCACTTCTCTAATTTATGGATAGGACACTTGTTTAGAACATGGTTAGTTACAATACCAATTTCGATTGCCGTATTGGCTAGCTTGGGAACCTTGATTCTAGTACTCTTCGCCTTTTGGTGCAACTAGAGGCCTTAACAAGGCTCTAGATTGTCCCAATTGAGTTTCTACGACCCTTGATCCGGAGTAGGAATACCTTTTAAGGAATCTATTGACCCATGAGCCTTGAAAAGCCTTGGGTACGGTTCTTGATGCCACTATGAATTGAATGACCATTGTCGGAATATATTTGTGCATTAAATTTGGCTAGGAGGATACCCTAGTGACCTAATTTTCATTTCTTGATAAGTTTGTATTATCTTTATCTTTAGTTGCAATATTAATTTTCAATTGTCAATTTTATTTTTCGCAATCAAAATCAAATTTCATAAACCACTTTCATTGTCAATACCACTTGGTTGTGGGTTTCCGCATTTATTTGTGGTTCTCTTGACCAATTTTAGGCTTGGTTGTTCCGAGCCGGGCATGTAAATAGTTTGGTGCTATTTTTCTAGGTTCTTTGTTAATTGTTAGTGACTTAGTAATCGGCATAACCAAGGATTGAAGTTAGCTTTTCAATCCCCGTGGTACGATAATTTCGGGTCTAAATATTTCCCACTTCTTTGATGACCGTGCCCTTATTGCGCGTAAGTTGCATTTTAGCACACAAATCAGGAGTTAGGGCATCGGGTTTCACCTTTTGTCTCCCTTACAAGTATTAAAGCAATTGAATATGAATGATGCAAACCTAATTGTCCAACTACCCTCTTAGCATCCGGATAGGACTACTAAGGCTTAAACCCCTTTCATTTTATTAACTCTAACCGGATAAGTTTATAGCTAACTACCTAGAGACAAATTCAATTACCAGATAGGTCTCAATCATTTGCCCCTAAATGCATAAAGCTTAGAGTTTAGGTAACCAAGCAACCAAACTAATCCTATCTCTAGGTGATTTTAGCTCACTACCCTCACATGCACACATGGTGTGCTTTCATGCTCCCTTTTTGCCTAGAGGTAATCAATCTCTAAGAAAAACTTCATGTCATGGCAAACACATAACTCAAATTGATTAGGTCTAAGTAATGCATTCAACTATTGACCTAGCATGTAAGAATGACAACATGAATTTGCATCAATTTATAAACAAAAGCATCAATCCAAGCAAGTTTGGCTAGGGTTGAACCTAGCCCCAACTAGTTCACTACTCACACATAGCTAGATACACAAGCTTCAACATTCTATTAAACATCAAATATATAAAGAGATAGAGAGTAAATGGTGACTATTGATGATGCCGGAAGAGGTGGTAGAGATGGGTCTCCAAGAACATGATGTGGTGGTAGTCACCTCCTTCTCCTTGCTCCAAGCTCTTAATATTGGTAAGAATAGTGAAATTTGGGATCTCTAAGATGAGTTGTGGTGTTGAATGGTGGAGGAAATGAAGGTTGTAGTGGTGGAAATGGAGGTTTTAGAGGTGGAGATGGTGGTTTTAGTGGTGGAAATGGTGGTGTCTTCTCTAGAGAGAAAAATGGATCTTGGATAGGATGAAGATGATTGAATGGAGTCAAGAATTCTCAATAATTGGTCTTTGGCCTCTTTTTGATCAGCTAGGTGTGTCATCTTTGGTCCTCAAGTGTGCAAGAGATGCTCTTACACCATTGTCCCCCAAATGGTCTCAAATTGGCAAGGTGATAAAAGGACAAGGTGTAGGGAGATATTTGAATTTCAAGTGATGGGAGATTCTCACCACCATGGTCCTCCTTTGCTGGAGAAAAGACCCCCCATGAGTGGCAGCTCGCCGGAAAAGTTTGCCTGAAAAGTCGCCGGAAAAATCGCCGGAAAAGTCGATTTGCAATTTTCTTCCAATCTCCGTGTCTTCTTCCCCTAGCTTCAAATCTCCACATTTCAAGCCTCAAATAGTCATTTTATTCTCAATGCAAGGTTTCCTACAAATAAAAGGAAATGGATTAAAAAAAGGTAAAATAGCATGGAAGATAAATCAATTTTCATAATTATGGGGCACAATTGCGTAAGTAATTTGTGACTCAACAGTAGTTAGCTCTAGACTTATCCGGTTAGAGTTAATAAAATGAAAGGGGTTTAAGCCTTAGTAGTCCTATCCGGATGCTAAGAGGGTAGTTGGACAATTAGGTTTGCATCATTCATATTCAATTGCTTTAATGCTTGCAAGGGAGGCAAAAGGTGAAACCCGATGCCCTAACTCTCATCCATTTGATAACAACTTGTTTAATTTGTTTGGCTTAGTTTATATTACATTTTTTCAATTTGAATAGAAACTAATCTCAAAAATCAAAATCAAATCTCTACACACCATCTTGCACATACTTACCATGAACTTTGGTTCACTTGTGAGCCTTTGTTTGTGATTGTATATTTGCATATTCTTCTAGTTTTTCCTTAGCTTTTCCCTAGCTAGAAAAGGATTTACCAATCCTCGGGGGTTCTACATTCTTACTTAATCCCTTATTCTATAACTTGTACCTCTTGCACTTGAGGGTGACTTTAATGCTAACAAGTTTTTGGCGCCGTTGCCGGGGATTGGTGTGAAAACCAATCCCTAGCTCGGGTAGCCTTAGGGATTAGCTAGAAATTTCCCTTGTTTTATTTTATCTTTGTTTACCGACCAATCGTTTGTGTTCATTTCGTGTGATTTTTGTTTTGCCGACCAGTCGTCAGAAATTTCCGACTAGTCGGCAAGTGTCGTTTTAGGGTCGATGAAGAATTTTTTTTTTTGTTACTTAAATTTTTTTTTTTTTTATTTTGGTTTCTTCCCTTTTATTTACTTTTTTTGTGCCTTATAAAAAAAATTGTTGTCTCTTAATTAATTAGTTTCTTGATGCTTTTATTTGTTTAGTGTTTTTTCTTATTGTGTTGTCCTCATGTCCTGTCACTAATATTTTTGGAAGTCATAGGTACATAATTTCTTTGAGCCATGGATGGATGGAATGATCCAAGAGAGTTTGAGCACCAAAGATATTATGGTGACGCTTATCAACAATGGGATATATATACCCAAAGTCACATGTTTTTCAACCATACATGTGCCTTGTGTGGATCTTCACAACACTCACCTCTTGAGTGTGTTTTGAGATTTGAGTACCCAGATTTCATGTAAGAGTATGAAAGGAGCATGCATCAAGAGACCATGGCATCCCAAGCATATCCTCAAGAAGAAGAAGATGATGAGTCTCTAAGATCTCTATTTCAAGAAGCCTTTTCAAGGATGCAAGCTTCCAATGCAAGAATGGAGGAGATCCAAGTCTCTAGTGCAAGAATAGAGGAAATGATTGATCAAGTCTACCTTCATTTGGCATTAGAGAAACCGTCCACCACCTTGCAAGAGCCACAACATTTCCTTGATCAAGTAGAGTCAACCATGAATGAAGAAGTGCACGTTGAGTATCATGAACTAGAGACTTTTCTTCAAGTTCAAGAAGATGATGTGAATATGCAAGAAGAATCACTTGGTTATGGAGGTTGTCAAATGAGCAAAGAGGAAATGAAAGCGGACATTGAAAGTTTTGTGCAATTTTGGAAAGCAAGAGGGCTGGTTGTTGAAGATAATTTTGAAGAAGATGATGAACACTACGAGGAGAAAGATGCAACAATTGAATACATGCACCATGAACCCTCCACCTATGAGGCCACGACTCTCCATGAGGAAGAAAGTTCTACCATGCTTTATCATGAAGAAGAAGTTGAAGTGCCAAGGATTTTTCTTCCTCCACCATCTAAAGATCACCATCAAGAGCTTTCGAATGAGCAAGAAATAACATTGAGCACTTATGTTCTAAATGTGAAAATTGAGATCAAGGAATTTCGACCTCTCAATCCACCATTTAGTTCTCAATGCTTCTATGATGAAGTGAAGGATTGGAAAGGAAGTGTAGCACTTGTTTATAGTCCTCCACCTCATTTTCTCATACCTCTACCACCTACTCATTCTCTAAGTAAGAACTCCACATCAACCTTGAAGGACGAGTCAAAAATAATACTTAGGAGATACATTGCAAAGAAGAGGAAGACTAGAAAGAAGCCAATCTTTTGGTCTAATAAGAAAGCATTCATGGCTTGATTTTGGGCTTGCCTCTATGACACTTCAAGAAGTCCTTTGGCTCCGAATAGTATGGTGGTCTTACGCAAGAAGTATCCTCCATAACAAGTGTTGATAGCTTCGAAGGACCGGCTAAAAGTCCTTAAACAAAGCCCTACTTGGAGGTAGCCAAGCTCATAAGGCAAGTAAAGGAGGAGGAAAACCCTTCGAACCATTCTTGAAGAAATGACACCATTAAAGTTTAGCTTGGAAGGCAAGGGCTTAAAGCCTTGCATGTTGGTGATTGTTGGTGAATTGAATGAACTTCATGGTCTACAAGGGGGAGCAATTTCTTACCATTCTCTTGCTTTATGTACTTCCTTGTGTTTAAATTCCTGTCACTTCTTTGTTTTTGTGATAGTTTGCATGCTCCTTCTTCCCATGTTTGACTCTTTCATTGCAAAGCTTTCAAGAAAACACTTTTTTTTTTAACATTGAGGACAATGTTAAGTTCAAGTGTGGGGGGAAGGTCTAGTTTAAATTCAATAAATTCAAATTGTTAAAAAAAAAAATGTTTTTGTCGTAAATATTAATGTGGCTATTCATGTAATAGCAATTAGTGTTGCGTGATATACGCCAATTAAGATTGATTGGTGATTAACAGAATATAATTAGCGATTGATTGATTGTAATCTGATGAGTGATTGATGTAATCGTTAAATAGTTACCTTTTGTAAACCTGAGGTATTCATATATAAACCTCATTGTGAGATGAATAGAATCACTCCATTTCTCATACTTCATTCTTGGTGTCTAAACTCTCCCTCTCTCAAATTCTTTTACTATCGTTTTACAACAGTTTTTAGCTTTTAGTTGTTTCTAGTTATTGTGTGTTTTGCTTGTGTTTAGTTCATTCCAACTCCTATGATGAAACTTGAACTTGATTTGTAAAGGGCTAGAAAGCATGTCTATGTCTTGTGAACTCAATTTTTCAAATAAAGGTTATGGGACTTATGTTTAACTTCATTGTTACCTTTGATTGTCAAGTTGATGCATTGAGATATGGTTGGCATGATGAGATTTGTGAGAACTATTTGCACCACAAATGTGAGTTTTGAGCCTAATGAAGGTGCATCCAATAGCTCTTAGCACTTTATTCTTCATGTGTGATCAATCTTTTGTGAATTGTATCTCTAGAACTTGCTTTATATCTCTCAAACTTTTCTCAAGCATAGATACATCGCGGAAATGATTGAGGCATTAGGAATTCCACCATGGCCAAATAAGCTCTTGTTCTAAAAAGATGAATAACCTTAGATTGCCAATTTGTGCCTTTTGTTAGCCTTTCATTTCTTTGCACCACAAATGTCTTACTTTCTAACTTAAACACTAGCCTTACCCTTTCCAAGTTTTCTTAGTGAGCAATGTGAGATTGTATATGTCAAGATGCTTCAAGAAACAAAGTTTGGGGGTACTTGAAAAGAAATAAGTGTGGGGGAGTATTATATTTGTTGTGCAATTGTAATTTGTCTTTACGTTTCAAGAAAGTCAAGAAAGACAGTAAAAAAAAAAAAAAAGAAAGAAAGAAAATCCAAAAAGAAAGTTTTTCTAGTTGATTAATAAATAGTATTTAGTTTAAAGTTTGGGGGAATGGTTAAGAGAGTGAATCATATGAAGCATCTTAAGGTCCTAAGTTCGTAAAATCTCAATAAGGGAGTTGCTTGCTAAGTTGCTTGGAATTCGTGATTTCCTATCCACTTCATTTCTCTAAGCCCCATTACAACCTAATAAAAGTCCTTTTTGATCCAAGATGGTTTGTGCATGACCCGTGGAGATAAGATTGAAAAGCAAGCATATGACGGCATTTGCATAGGATTGTTTGAGTGATAGTGTAGCTAACCTTTAAACACTTGTGTGAAAATTAGAGTGAAAATCTAGTGAGTTTATGGTTAGCACAGTTTTGTTGTGCAAGCTTGATTTTGGTGCATCAAAGTGACAATCATGGCATGACATACATTCTACTCTAGCATTTGTCCCATAGCTTCATAAACCTTTGAGACATGACTTGATTTTCTAGCCTTGAGCAAATTGTGTTCTTTGAAGATAAAGTTGGAAGGATTAGGTTGTGTTAGTTTTGTTATGTTTCGGATTTGGGTTAATGCTTTTGCTTGAGGACAAGCAATATTCAAGTTTGGGGGTATTTGTTGAGTCACAAATTACTTATGCAATTATGCCCCATAATTATAAAAATTGATTTGTCTTCCATGCTATTTTATCCTTTTTAATCCATTTCCTTTTATTTGTAGAAAACCTTGCATTGAGAATAAAATGACTATTTGAGGCTTGAAATGCAGAGATTTGAAACAAGGGGAAGAAGACACGGAGATTGGAAGAAAATTAGAAATCGACTTTTCCGGCAAACTTTTCCGGCGAGCCACCACTCATGGAGGGTCTTTTCTCCAGCAAAGGAGGACCATGGTGGTGAGAATATTCCATCACTTGAAATTCAAATATCTCCCTACACCTTGTCCTTTTATCACCTTGTCAATTTGGCACCATTTGGGGGACAATGGTGTAAGAGCATCTCTTGCACACTTGGGGACTAAAGATGACACACCTAGCTGTTCAAAAAGAGGCAAAAGACCAATTATTCAGCATTCTTGACTCCATTCAATTATCTTCATCCTATCCAAGATCCATTTTCTCTCTAGAGAATACACCACCATTTCCACCACTAAAACCACCATCTCCACCTCTAAAACCTCCATTTTTCCTCCACTACTCAACACCACAACTCATCTTAGAGATCCCAAATTTCACTATTCTTACCAATATCAAGAGCTTGGAGCAAGGAGAAGGAGGTGACTACCACCACATCATGTTCTTGGAGACCCATCTCCACCACCTCTTCCGACATCATCAATAGTCATCATTTACTCTCTATCTCTTTATGTATTTGATGTTTAATAGAATGTTGAAGCTTGTGTATCTAACTATGTGTGAGTAGTGAACTAGTTAGGGCTAGGGTTGAAAGCCCTAGCCAAACTTGCTTGTATTGATGCTTTTGTTTATAAATTGATGCAAATTCATGTTGTCATTCTCACATGCTAAGTAAATAGTTGAATGCATTACTTAGACCTAATCAATTTGAGTTATGTGTTTGCCATGACATGAAGTTTTTCCTAGAGATTGATTACCTTTAGGCAAAAAGGGAGCATGAAAGCACACTATGTGTGCATGTGAGGGTAGTTAGCTAAAATCACCTAGAGATAGGATTGGTTTGCTTACTTGGTTACCTAAACTCTAAGCTTTATGCATTTAGGGGCAAATGATTGAGACCTATCTTGTAATTGAATTTGTCTCTAGGTAGTTAGCTCTAGACTTATCCGGTTAGAGTTAATAAAATGAAAGGGGTTTAAGTCTTAGTAATCCTATCCGGATGCTAAGAGAGTAGTTGGACAATTAGCTTTGCATCATTCATATTCAATTGCTTTAATGCTTGCAAGGGAGGCAAAAGGTGAAACCCGATGCCCTAACTCTCATTCATTTGATAACAACTTGTTTTGTTTAGCTTAGTTTATATTAGTTGCTTTCATTGTTTCAATTTGAATAGAAACTAATCTCAAAATCAAAATCAAATCTCTATACACCATCTTGCATATACTCACCATGAACTTTGGTTCACTTGTGAGCCTTTGTTTGTGATTGTACATTTGCATATTCTTCTAGTTTTTCCTTAGGTTTTCCCTAGCTAGGAAAGGATTTACCAATCCTCGTGGGTTCGACATCCTTACTTAATCCCCTATTCTATAACTTGTACCTCTTGCACTTGAGGGTGGCTTTAATGCTAACATCTCTCTAATGTGTCTATTCTTTCTTTCAGAAATGCCATTATGTTGTGGTGTATAAGGACATGAAACCTGATGTGAAATGCCTTGTTTACACAGAAATTCTCTAAATTTATTTCCTGTATATTCTCCTCCTCCATCACATCGAAGACATTTGATATGAGTAGAGAATTGAGTTCCAACAAATGCACATAGGGCTTGAAAATAACTAAGTACTTTAGATTTATTCTTCATGGGAAAAATCCAGGTATATCTAGTACAATCGTCTATGAACTAGGGCTGGGTTCGGTTCGGTACCGAAGCTTACGGGCAGATACCTTGTACCGTACCAACTTATACTGGTATGCAAAAAACTATACCATTACCGGTCACAAAATCCGGTATACCGATTTAATTGGTCGGTTCGGTACGGTTGGGTTTGTAACCGAGTTTGACATTGGCCCACAAACCAGTCACCAATACATCACCGATCCCTTCTTCTTCTGTTTTCTCCTGAGAACATTTCAACCCACATGGTTATGGGTCTCTCCAGTCTCCATACCACACACAGTGATGGAAGAGTGATTGTGGTGAAGGAAGAAGCAGCCTCTGCTAAAATCAAACAAAAGTTTTAGACTTTATTCAACACCAACTACACCCAAAACCAGATTTTTCTTCCCAGTAAATAAAATCAACAAAAGAAAGAAAAGAAACTTACTTGAAGTAAAAGAGAGATCCAAGGCCGAGTTTGATTCAGATTCTGGGAAGAGAGCAGGGAGAAGCACTTTACAAGTTGCTATTTTTCAAGAAGAAGAAGAGAGACAGAAGAGACGAGGAAAGAAAGAAGAAGAAGTAAGAAGAAAGAAGAAAGAAGATAGAGAAGAGAGAAGAAAAAAAAAGAAGAAAGAGAAGAGAGAATTTTTCAAGAAGAAGAAGAGAGACAGAAGAGACGGGGAAAGAAAGAAGAGAGAAGAAAGAAGATAGAGAAGAGAGAAGAAAGAAGATAGAGAAGAAAGAGAAGAGAGAAGAATAAAAAAATAAAAAGAAGGAGACAAGAAGATACAGAAAGAGATGGCAAAAGAAAGAGAAAGAAGAAAGAAGAAAGAGAAGAGTGAAGGGTGAAGATGCGTCAGAAAGAAGAGAAGAATAAAATATTAAAAAAATATGAGTATTATACATAAGTTCGGTACGGTACGGTATACCATGTATATATGAAAATCAAAACCACTACCGTACCATGTATGTGGAGTCGGTACGGTTGTACCGTACCAAGACTTCGGTTACCCAGTTTTCGGCTACCAATTCACTTGGTTCGGCTCGGATGCGGTTGGTACGGTTTGGTTCGGGAGAATTTGCCAGCCTTACTATGAACAATACAAAAAATTTGAAACCATCTATAGAAAGATGAGGGGAAGGCCCCCAAACATCTGAGTGTACAATCTCAAATGGAACTTGACTCCTAAATTGAGAGGTTGGAAAAGGCAGCTTATGAAATTTCCCAAGTAGACAAGCTTCACAAACTGTAGAATCCTCCTTTGGCATACTTGAGATGTTGCATTTATTCAACATACTAGTAACTATTTCATTTGAGGGGTGTCCAAACCTTTGATGCCACAAAGAATGCTTAACCACTCTTCCAACATAAGCTGAAGCTGAATTGCTTTGAAGACTAGTTGATTTGCTACTTGAACCATGATGTTTTTGAATATGTAATGGCAGATCAAAAGGTATTGGATAAAGCCCTTGATTACTCAGTCCCTTGTATAGCACCTTGTCTTGTATTACACACATAAACTCATCAAACCAAACAGAGCAATTGTTCTGTTTGCATAGTTGATAGATAGAAAGTAAATAAGCAGCAAGTTTAGGTATAGGAATAACATTGTTCAGTTTCAACCTTCCTAGTTTTGTATTACCAATATGAGTGATATTTAAAAATTTACCATCACCAACTTGCACTAAATCTGTGGCAGTATATGGAGCAAGGTTGTTAAGCAGCTGCACTTCACTAGTCATATGGTTGGTGGCACCAGAATCAGCTAACCAAAATTGAGGTGTGTTACTGGAAGAGGCAAACATGGCAACTCCCTATTGTTGAATATACTGTGAAGTATTCTGAAATTGCTAGAATGCCTGATTATTCTGAAAAAGTGGAGCTGGTTGGGGTATGTTTGTGGAAGTTTAGAGTTGTGGTGTTGACTGTTGTTGCTGACCAGAAAACCCAAATATGTAGTAGCATCTATCTATAGTGTGATTTGGCTTGCCACATTATTGACAACCAGTTGAGTTTGAGTTGCCTTGTTGAAAAGTGTGAAGATTAGACAATGTCCTGCATGTTTTGGCTCTATGGCCTACTTTTCCACAAAGCTGACATGTGAAGTTAGAACCACCTCCATTTTGTCTGAAGTTGTTGAAGCCTGCATTGCCTCCATTGAATTGATTGTTAAATGGAGTACCATTTCCTCTACTCATGCCATTGTTAAAGTTGTTGCTTCCTCTGTAAATTCTAGTGTTACTGATGAATTTTGCATTGTTTCCAAACTGACCATGTGGTGTTGCAACATAGAAGCCAGTAAAAGATGGACTTGGATCAGCTATAGCGAATGGATTAGGCTGAGTAATGTTTCCATATGGCATTGCAGAAATAGGAACATAAGGAGCTTGTGAAGACAAGTGGATATTGTTATTAGCTGGAGTAGTTAGTGTTAGCATTAAAGCCACCCTTAAGTGCAAGAGGTACAAGTTATAGAATAGGGGATTAAGAAAGGATGTTGAACCCATGAGGATTGGTAAATCATTTCCTAGCTAGGGAAAACCTAAGGAAAAACTAGAAGAATATGTAAGTGTACAATCACAAACAAAGGCTCACAAGTGAACCAAAGTTCATGGTGAGTATGTGCAAGATGGTGTGTAGAGATTTGATTTTTATTTTGAGATTGGTTTATATTCAAATTGAAACAATGAAAGCAAGTAATATAAACTAACCTAAACAAAAACAAGTTGTTGTCAAATGGATGGGGAGTTAGGGCATCGGGTTTCACCTTTTGCCTCCCTTGCAAGCATTAAAACAATTGAATATGAATGATGCAAAGCTAATTGTCCAACTACCTCTTAGCATCCGGATAGGACTACTAAGGCTTAAACCCCTTTCATTTTATTAACTCTAACCGGATAAGTCTAGAGCTAACTACCTAGAGACAAATTCAATTACCGGATGGGTCTCAATCATTTGCCCCTAAATGTATAAAGCTTAGAGTTTAGGTAACCAAGCAAGCAAACCAATCCTATCTCTAGGTGATTTTAGCTCACTACCCTCACATGCTTTCATGCTCCCTTTTTGCCTAGAGGTAATCAATCTCTAGGAAAAACTTCATGTCATGGCAAACACATAACTCAAATTGATTAGGTCTAAGTAATGCATTCAACTATTGACTTAGCATGTGAGAATGACAACATGAATTTGCATCAATTTATAAACAAAAGCATCAATCCAAGCAAGTTTGGCTAGGGCTTTCAACCTTAGCCCCAACTAGTTCACTACTCACACATAGCTAGATACACAAGCTTCAACATTCTATTAAGGATTAATTTCAGTTTACCCCCCTGAAGTTTGGGGGTGTCATCATTTCACCCCTCAAACTCTCAATTTCACTTTTTTACCCCCTGAACTTTCTGATTTTTGTCTTCCGTGCCCAATTTTTCATTTTCCGTCCAAATTGGACTTTAAGTCTGAATATTTGACCCACTTTGAGGCTAAAATGGTCATTTCAAGGAAAAAAAACAAAAACCCAAAACAAAAAATAAAAAAACATTTCTCCTTCACTCTCTCTCTCTCATATCTGCCGAAATCTATCTCTCCTTCACACTCTCTCTCTCTCTCTCGATACCTCCCTCACGCGCCTCGCCACAGCCAACTCCTCCGACCCCTCCCCTTCCTTCGAGTCCACCTCCGCCTTCCTCTCCTGCTTCTTCATCTCCAAGTCCTCCGTCAACTCCCAACTCTCCCTCTCCTGCTTTTCCAAACCGTAACTCGATCCCACATAGTTGTGCCCCATCCTCACCAATCTTTGGAATCCCTAGCAAACAATATAAGCTCAACAATCAAGCCATCACCAATGTTTTTGTATCTAAAATAGAAACTACAGAATACCCTTACCAATTTCCAAAATCATTTGGGCTGAAACAACAGTTTCTTTCTTTTCCAACACTCCAAAAACGCAGAAATCCATAACCATTAACCATCTGAATTCCTAGCAAACAATACACAATCAATGAAAAACCCTCATTCAATATTTCATCCAAACAGAGGTCGAGATTCTTACCTTATTCGATTTCAGTTGAAACTAACCCAGTAGCTAATTTCTTCTCCAAAGCTTCAATTTTCCAGATTCCACAAACCTCAAATTCTAATCAGAGAGTAGTGAATTAGGGTTTTCGATTCACAATGACTCAATGCGTTATCCAAAGGGAGAGGACGAAATTACTTAGTTAAGAAGGTCTGGGAGTTCGGCGGCTATGCACTGCGGCGGCGCGTACGGCGGGTCTTGCTGAAATTGGAGGCCGGAGTTAGAGGGTTATGCTCTTTGAGGTGCTGACTTTATCCACGGTGGTCGTGTAACTCATACATGGCTAGGAATTGAAAAACGACGACATGTAGAGTCTCGGGTTCCGGCGATGTGCGTTCAACGTTTTTTGGCATCGAAGCTTGAGGCTATGGTTCGGGATTTGCTCTCTAGGGCTTGCTGAGTCTGAAGGTGGTGTCGGTGTGGCGAGGTGATGGTCGAAAATCGATGAATTAAGAGGGGTAGTGGTGTTGCGACTGTGGTGGTCGTGTACGGTGGCTGTGGGAGATGCATGTCGACGATAAGGCTTGAGCTTGGGTCGGATTTAGGTGCTGGATCGATTGGAGGTGGCAGCGTGATGAGATGGTGGCCGAAGGACTTGGAGATGGAGAAGCAGGAGAGGAAGGCGGAAACCCCAAACTGATTTGGGCAAATATGAGAGAGAGAGAGAGAGAGAGTGAAGGAGAGATAGATTTCGGCAGATATGAGAGAGAGAGAGAGTGAAGGAGAAATGTTTTTTTTTTTTTTTTTTTTTTTTTGGGTTTTTGTTTTTTTTTTCCTTGAAATGACCATTTTAGCCTCAAAGTGGGTCAAATAGTCAGACTTAACGTCCAATTTGGACGGAAAATGAAAAATTGGGCACGGAAGACAAAAATCAGAAAGTTCAGGGGGTAAAAAAGTGAAATTGAGAGTTTGGGGGGTGAAATGATGACACCCCCAAACTTCAGGGGGGTAAACTGAAATTAATCCTTCTATTAAACATCAAATACATAAAGACATAGAGAGTAAAAGGTGACTATTGATGATGCCGGAAGAGCTGGTGAAGATGGGTCTCCAAGAACATGATGTGGTGGTAGTCACCTTCTTCTCCTTGCTCCAAGATCTTGATATTGGTAAGAATAGTGAAATTTGGGATCTCTAAGATGAGTTGTGGTGTTGAATGGTGGAGGAAATGAATGTTGTAGTGGTGGAAATGGAGGTTTAATTTAGAGGTGGAGATGGTGGTTTTAGTGGTGGAAATGGTGGTTCTTCTTTAGAGAGAAAAATGGATCTTCGATAGGATGAAAATGCTTGAATGGAGTCAAAAATTCTGAATAATTGGTCTTTGACCTCTTTTTTATCAGCTAGGTGTGTCATCTTTGGTCCCCAAGTGTGCAAGAGATGCTCTTACACCATTGTCCCCCAAATGGTCCCAAATTGGCAAGGTGATAAAAGGACAAGGTGTAGGGAGATATTTGAATTTCAAGTGATGGGAGATTCTCACCACCTGATAGGAGCATAAATGCGACGAATATAGTGTGAAATCCCTTACAGTTTTCTTAGCTATTTCATTTAAAAAGTCAGTTTTAACTTCGTTTTCTTTTTAGGTAGTTCATGGAGTGATTCAAGAGAAATAGGAGCTGAAAGGGAGAAACGGAGCCATAGATCATGAAGTACTGATGTAGAGGACCAAGTTTGATCAACCTTTTGGCCAGAAATTACAAGGGAAGCCCACGGAATTCATTGTGCAAAACAGTTGCTGCAAAGCAGAAAACTGCAGTTTCAGAATCAGCTTTCTGGGAACGGTTTTGAGGAGCCATTCTTGCATCATTTAATCTTCACCTATGAAGAAAGGGCCAGGGATCCTTGAACACATGATGTTATACTTCAACTAAAGCTAAATAACTGGTCATAATTGTCAACGAGGCAGTAGGAAACCAAGAACAAACTAGGCTTCCCGATAAGGCAGAAACTGTCAGATTTTCACGAAGCTTTTTGTGAGATCTTTTCCGGCGATTTTCTTGGAGTTTTTCCAGAATTTTATTGATCATTATAGATGATATGATGTCATAGAGAACATGGGAGTCAAGAACCATCCAGAAACTTGTCAAAACGAAGTCGTTTCTCGTCCAAGAAGGAAGCTTCAGAGTCAGAAATCGAATCCTAGTCGAAACAGGACTGTTTGGCAGAAATCTTTTGTGGACGAATTTTGGGTGCATATTTGGAAGGTTATTGCTGCTGAAAATATGAAGGAGAGTCCTATAATGATTCCTCAAGATTTTGGGAAGATTATTAAGGCTTGAAAATCATTTAATTGTGCACCAATTTGAGTAATCCTCAAGCAACTAGGGGAGGCTTTCAAAGCAGAATTGGAAAAGGAAACTTGGGGGTGCTCCACATATATATAGAGAAGCAGAACACGCTGCAAATAACAACCCTACAGCGCCATCTTCTGCCCTAAACCCTAGCACACAAAGTCTCACAAATTCCCAAGTCTTCAAGAAGGAAAACTGTGCACACCATCATCCATCTTCATCAAGCCTTGCCGTGTACCATCTTGAGGGGAGTTCTTGCGTCCAAGGCTGCCTAAAAGTGAACTCATGGCTCTCATCTTCTGCCCTTTACGGTTTTTATTTTCTTGTAATTCAAACTTATATGTTTCTAGTTGTGAATTTTGAGACAATGTGTGGCTAATCTACTTTTGTTAGGGGCGAGGTTTGAAGCCCCTAAGATATGTTTTTGACAATATTTTGATTCCTAATTTTTGTGATTGCTTTGTGGTGAAATTTTTTATTTGGTTTTGGTTTACAGATAACTCTTGCATGTTTATGTTTTATGAATGCGCACATAAAATATTATGATCATGTGAGTGGGGCTAGAAATAGGTATCTTAATCTCCTAAATGGTTAATAATGCTTGTTTCAATGGTAGTAAAACCTATAGGACAATAGGTGAAACCAAATAAAAAGGATTGCATGCTAGGTAGGCGTTCCACACTAGTTTTGCTTACTTGTTTCGATCAAACTTCCACACGTGATTAATGCTTAGAATACATTGTTGATAGGATAGCGTTCTATACCTTGATTGTTTATTCTAAAGGCTTAGTAATGGTGCGTTCATCTTGCTTAAGTAATCAAGGGAAGTAATAAGAACTTATGCATGCGTTCATGGTTTGTTCTTGATTGAAACATTTTTCACGACTTAGTAATTGAAACTAGGATGATAAATTTGTCTCAAGCATATTTTGGTGGTGGATTTCCGAGTTCCTAACATCTTCATCCATATCTTTCAAACCTTGAATTCAAAATTGTGTTCTTTTCTTTATTTTATGTTTATTTTCGTTAAAAACCCAAAAACCCCCAGTTTAGTGTGTTTCAGGATTGCAACGCCTCTGCAATCCTCCTCTCTGTCCCTCCATCTTTCTCTCTTTTCTTTTTGTTGTTTGATGTTTTCTTTGGTTTAGTTCAGATTTTGTTATTCTTTTTCATTTGTTAGTTTAGTTTAATTTTGTTTTCTTTTGTGTGATTAATATAGTTACCCTCAATCCCCGGCTTGAACAATCCCTGCTTACTCTATATTACTAACGACTACATCTTGCAGGGTTAAATTGAGCGTCTATTTTTAGCGTATCACCACCATGGTCCTCCTTTGCTGGAGAAAAGACCCTCCATAAGTGGCGGCTCGCGGGAAAAGTTTGCCGGAAAAGTCGATTTGCAATTTTCTTCCAATCTCCGTGTCTTCTTCCCCTAGCTTCAAATCTCCACATTTCAAACCTCAAATAGTCATTTTATTCTCAATGCAAGGTTTCCTACAAATAAAAGGAAATGGATTAAAAAAGGTAAAATAGCATGGAAGACAAATCAATTTTCATAATTATGGGGCACAATTGCTTAAGTAATTTGTGACTCAACAATTAGTAATGGACTAAAGCTAGGAGGCACAAATGGGACTTGAGACTGTGAGGATGAGGTAGAAGCACCAGATGTGTTGTTCGAGACAGAACCAGAATAAATTGTATTTTTGGCCATTATGGCAGTAAGTGTTGTAGTTGAAGATGCTTGAGCCTCACTCTCAATATCAATATGTGCAGCCATAATACTATAACAAGCAACAAACTGAGCTCGGATTACAGTCTTAATAGTAGCATACTCAGAGGGTAAGCCTCTCAATACTATAACAACAATGTCTTCATCATCAACAAATACTCCAACTGTTTCAAGTGCATCTCTAGCAGCCTTGATCTTATCCATGTAAGTTTCAATATCATCACTTCCTTTCTTCAAAATTTGCAGATTAGACTTGAGTTGCAGAATATTTTGTCTATCAGGAGCTGCAAACTTGAGTTTCAACCTATTCCACATGTCTTGAGTAGACTTGCTTCCAACAACACATGACATGGCCACAGGGCTAAGTGTTTGACCAATCATATTAACAATGTTTTGATCTTGTATTTTCCAGTTAGCATACTCAGATGATACCACATTTCCAGAACCATCAGATGCATAAACAAATTGAGTGGGGCATGGATTTGAGCCATCAACATATCCATACATATTTTGACCTCTAAGAAATGATTCAATACGAAACAGCCATGTAGGATAATTGGACTCATCAAGTAAGATATTTGGGAGATACACAGTAGTCTGAGTAGTGATTGTAGAGGCTTGATTCATAGACGCAGTCATCTTGGTAAGATAAGAGGTAGAGACAAAAATCAAGTGTATATCTGTGTAATACCAGTAGATCTCTGGCTTTGAAACCTCACAAAGTATCAAAGAATTAAGAACCTTCACAAATCTTAACAAAGAACTAACGATCGTCACAAAACTTCAAGAAATCTAGGGTTTTGAAACCTCATAGAGTTATACCAACTGATAATGACTTCAATTCCACAATTATGGCTTGCAAATGAGTTTAGACTAACAATACTTCAAGATCTAAGGTTTCGAAACCACATATAGTAGGAAAAAAATCTCACAACTTCATAATCAGGTAGTTAAAAATGTGCATAGATTCACAGTCAAACACTGATTATACCAAACCGAAGCTTCACAATCAAGAAATCACTCTGTAAAATTGTAGATCTAACTTTTCCTTCTTCAAGAACACGAAGACTTATCTGAAATTTGCAGGAGAAGAAAGTCGAGCACTGAAGCAAGCAAGAGCAATGAGTTCGAGAAGCAGAAGTAAGCATAAGCAAACCCTAGGTCGTGACCTGGCTCTGATACCATGAAAGCTAGGGTTCTAGAGCTTGAGGAAGGGAGAAGAGTGAGAAAGAAGAAATGAGAGAATTCTATATATGTTTGTGTGTCTGTTACAACTAACTAAAGAACGAGTATAGTAGCAGAAAAGCAACACGTGTAATACAGCTATAGGTCACTAACAAGCTAACAGAATTAATACTAATTAACCCTAATTAAGAACCAAAATATCTGCTCTATGTTAATATGTTGGTCCAGTTAGCTACATTTTGGATTATGCTTACCTGACTCTTGTCCTGTATTTGTACAAGTCATTATACAAATCAAGTCAAAGTCCGCAAATCAACCGTTGTAAATTTAACTAGTGTGATGGGGATTAAATGTTGCAATTGAGTATAATGGGAGTTGTCGAGTATGACAATATATAAGCGCCACAAAAGAATACCCAGGAAAAGATCATAGCTTAAATAAATTTAACCTTCTGGTTCGTATTACTGACATCATTAGGAAACCGGGATACCTTTTGAGCTTTTGACGGGTTAAGGAATATAGGTCTCTTGCTGAGACAAAGGGTAGATCTTCCAATAGAGATTGAGCCAAGCATATACAGGTCTCTTGATTGGGAGACTGGGTAGACTAGGCCAAGCTTAGAGTTCGGCCTTATAGCTAGCGGTGCTTAATTTGGACCAATGTTATAATGGGCTTCTTATTTAATAGCCTTTGTCAACATTTACCATAATCTTACAAGACGTTGTTTTTAACTTGTTAGGATGTGAATAAGTAACAAGTATTTATAGAAATCCACACTTTTCATTTTACAACCTACACTCTTCCTTTTATTTTTAGGTTGAAATTCTCATAAAAAGATAAAATTTAAATTACTAAAAACAAAATTTAAGTTATCAGAAAAGGAAATATAGAGTGTGAATTGTAAAATGAGGAGTGTGGATTTCACTTCCCTTATTTTTCTATGTCATTTTTTTCACTATTTCAAGTCAAGGATTTTCCCATAAAATTTAGGTGTGTTCAAGGAAAACCTAATTTGTGTTTAGCCCAAACCCTAGGTTACTTGACCTAGTGGTAATATGATTTAATTAGAAGGATCTAGAATCCTAATCAATGTAGAATTACTTTCCTTGTATGATTGAGATTCTATGCATTGTAATCCTCTACATAAAGAGGCCCCTATTATCAATGAGAATACACAGTAAATTTCTCTCAATTTCAGATTCCCTAAAACACGTTATCAGCACGAGTCTTAAATTCGTAGCCTTCAAATCCCAGAAACCACTGCCTCCCACCTTGAAGATCTCAACTCCAGGAGTCCAGAACCGGCGGCCCCGCCCCCAGAACCGGCAGGAAAATATCCAAACCGGCCACCGGAAATATCTATATCCTCCCTGCCCGGTTCGAAGCTTTCCTCCCTGCCTACTGCTTCCAAACTTCACCGGAAGCTGCAACCAGACCCCAGATCACCGGAGCCGAAAAATCTCCACCGGAACCGGCCTAGAACCATCCGAACTGGCCACCGGAAAAGACTGCAACAGAACCAGCAGAAAAAGAAAAGGAAAAAAAAAAGGAAAGGCAGAAGCCGAGCCCAAGCCGCAGCCCAAGCCACAGCCCTGAAGCCCAGCAACGCGGCCCACTGACGTCAGCTGCCAGGTCAGTATCCACACAAGCACACGTCAGCTCCGACTTGCCACGTCAGCACCCCGGTCAACTGCCAGTCAACGGACGGTCAACACTTTCTGATGACTTTTCTAGCCACTTTCCGGTGACTTTTCCGACCACTTTCCGACGACATTTTTCCGGCCAACTTTCAGTCAAGTTTTCCGGCCATCTTTTTAAGGTAATTTGTTTTTCTAAAAGTTCCCGTTTTTGAAGTTTTTTTTTTAATTTCTTCTTATTTTCTCAGGGACTTCCAACATCCCTTCTTCTACCCCCCTTTCTTCTTCATAGGGGAGACCAATAGCCGAATTGTGGGGGTTCGTGCTCACTCCAAGCTTGGAGCTTGTAGAGTCCTCCAAACTGAGAGTTTGTTGAGAAGAAAACGATCGACCACATACATCGTTGTTTCGATCTAATCCAAAACCCCTCTTGGAATCGGATTTTCTTGGAAGCGACTACTCTAAAAAAATTCCTAATTTCTTGGAAGCGACTACGCTCAGAAATTTAACAGTTTTTCGGGGTAGCCTTTTTTCGTTCCGAAATTAACCCTAATCTTGTGTTGTTTTTCAGGATGAGTTACCTGAACAAGTTGAACTTTGTTCCACTCGAGACAACTGGCGCAGGATACCATAGGTAGGTCCGAGATGTGCGCCAACATCTTAAGGCTGATGGACTTCTGGAAGTCATCCAAGAGCCTAGTCAGAACGTGCTCTCCATTGAGCAAGCTACTGCTTTTGAAGCAAAACAAGCTAAAGCCATAATTCTCATGACAAGGCACATGAATGACGCTCTCCAAAATGAATACCTCAATGAGGAAGACCCAAGAAAGCTATGCGTAGAACTTGAGCAGGGATTTGGCAACGTTCGTGACTCCCTGCTTCCTGATTTAGAAGTGCGATGGCATAGCCTCCGCTTTTGTGATTTCAAGTCTGTGATTGATTATAACTCGGAAGCTCTTTGTATCAAGTCTCTGATGGAGTTTTGTGGCCAAGCCATAACTGATATGATGTTGATCGAGAAGACTCTCTCTACCTTCCCCGTCTCTGCACTGATGATTTCAAAGAATTATCGGATTGATGTAAATGCAGGACGTATCACGAGGTTTCATGAGCTTATTGGCGCCATGAACGTAGCTGAAAAGCACGACAATATCCTTGTGAAGAACTATAATGCTAGACCCGTGGGAACTAAGCCTATTCCGGAGTCTAACCATAGTCGCGCCCCCAATGGAGGACGCAAGGAGCGAAACCCTAAGACTAGGGACAATTCTGGACATTCTGGTCCATATGTTCGCCCTAAAGAGGAAGGAAATCGCCGAGAAAGGTGTGCACGGAACCGTGGAGGTCAATGTGTGAAGAGAGAGAGAGGCAGAGCCTTCGACCATGGTGGTAACGCCACCAAGAGCATAGGTCGTCCAAATCGCGCCCCAATGGCGCCTCGATCAAGGGAGCCTGACCATAATGATGTTTGTTTTCGATGTGGATCAACTGAACATTGGGCCAAAACATGTACCGCACCCTAAAATGTTGCAAACGCATACAAGACGTATCGTGAAGCAAGGGAAGCAAATTACATGGAACAAGAAGATCACGATGGCGATCTAGATCTAAGGGTGGAAGACTACATGGATCAAGACCCAGAAACTGGCGATTTTGATTAAGTCTTTTTATTTTCCAAGAGATGTAGGCGATTGCCATATTACGTTTTATTGGATTAGATTTTCTTTGATCAAAGAAACAATGATGTACTCCGTTGGCTTATGAATAAAATTTCGAGTTCTTTTCATTATGACTCAATTTTGATTCTGAGCATATTACTTTGTGACTACGTGACTGGGCCATCAATATTAATTCAAAGACATGGAATAGCCCAAGTTCCACTTGCCAAATGGCACCTTGATTACAGTTGTTACAGAAACTCTCTACGCTCTTGGGCAAATCGTACCCTATGAATAGCCAACGCATTCCATGCGAAAATGCATGTAGAGAACGGAAATGAGTTCCTTTGCATCACCTCTAATGATTGCGAACAATGACGCATCTTAGAGAAGTTTATGTGTCTCTCTAGTGGATTCTATGTCACTATTCAAGCTATTAATCCAATAAAGTTATGAGAGAAGATCTCTTGGATTTAGACACATATTGGCTTTGTCACGACAGGATAGATCATCCTAGTCATGATATGATGATCCGTCTACAAAAGACTTCACATGGACATCATTTCTTTCGAGCGAAACGAAGCATGAATCAAAAGTTGATTTCTAGACTAAGAGTGACCGACCCAGCTGCCTAAGGCACTGCCTCCGTCCACCACCAGCCTAGGGCTAGCGCAATCCTTATCCATGACGCCATGGATGACGTCCATTATGGTGATGGCGGCCCAGGTGATATTGTAATCACCCACTTGCTTCACATAGCGTTTCGGACTCTCAGGCCTAACCACAATACTCAATGGTTGCTTCTAAGGCCTCTCGCTTGTTTTACTAAGCCAGTTCCTTCAGGAAATTAGGAATGAGACCGTCCTACGCAAAGGATATGCAAATACTCATTCTGTTCTTACAAAGAATCCGTAGGGATTTCGTGGATTGATTCAACCAACTTGCAGACGCTTAAACATTTCATGATGTTGGTGCAAACACGCTGGTCACGTGTTATGCCATTGTCCACCTATAAATGCTGCTTACGCTACACTCCTAGCACATATCATATACAACGGGCTCACTCCCCAGATCATCATATTCAGTCAATTGGATTTGACTATGCTAGAGAGTTTACATCGAAAGACTTTCGATGGATATTGCGATGGGTTTGATGTTGGACATCACATTCCCATGTACACACCCAAATGGTCTTGCGGAAACGACTACGATGGTAGTCTAGACATTGGTAATGCGCACCAATCTCCTTATATCCGCTTGGGGTAATGCAATATCGCATAAAGCTATGTTAATTTTTCTACAACCCACCGCCACTCAATGTACCTATGCGTTACAGCTAGTGACTGGGTACACATATTTTGTACTTACGCACATTTGAGTGAGCCATTTATGTGCCAATTTCCCCGCCACAGCGCTCTATGATAGGTCCTTACAGACGAATGGGCAACTACGTTAGATTTGACTCCAACAATCGTCCGCCACTTAATGCCCTTGCAAGGCGATCTCATTACCGCTAGATTTGCGGGTTGTCACTTTGATGAGACAGTCTTCCCGTCGTTAGGGGAGATAAGGACACGGATGTTCAGCAGGAACGACAGGAATTGTCGTGGGCTGTCCCCACTATGTCTCATCTCGATCCCTATTACAGTGACGAGATCACACAAATATGATGCAAACATACCTGCAAGGAAGGACGTCCCTACGAGAGGACGTAGCGCCACCTACACGGAGGTAGGCATGGCGCCAATGCCAAAGAGAGTGGCACTCTGGCATTACAGGCTATGGCCCCAGCTAGGATGCGTGGGAAGCCCGTGGGTTCGAATAATACTTTGGCACACTCCAATCCTTTTATCATTCACACTCAAAATCCGTCTCATGAGTATCTTCCGGGTTATGGTTACCGTTGGGGGACGCCTCAACGTCAGAACCTATTCCTGAGAATATAGAGCTCTATGAAACTTACACTAGTGTACATGAGACGTGGGATAGAAACTCCATCATAATTGATGATGTAGTTGCGCATTTTGTTGCGCATGAGTTTGTTGAGTCTGATGATATCGAACCACGCTCCGTTGATGAATAAATGCCAACGTAGAGAGTTTTTGGCCTAAATGGAAAGATGCGATCTAGGTTAAGATGGATTCTCTAATGAAGAGGAAGGTTTTCAAGCTAGAGATGCCAACACCTCCCAACATAAAACCTGTTGACTAATGGGGTCTTCGTTAGAAAGCGTAGTGAGAAAAAGAGATGGTAATCTCGCCTTATGGCGCAAGGCTTCTCATAAAACGCCCTGGAATCGACTACGATGAGACGTATTCTCTCGTAATTGATGTCATTGCACTCCACTACCTTGTCAGTTTGGTAGTTTCCGAATAACTGAACATGCAGCTTACAAATGTGGTCACTATGTATCTCTATAGGGATCTAGATACATAATATACATGAAGGTTCATGGTGAACTTCATTTACCTAAGTCAAGTGGCTCTAGACCATGGAGCGCGTTTACAAAGAGGTTGAAACACTCACTAAAGTGACTACTTAATTGGGAAGGGATATGCCCACGCGTTTCTATGACATGTTTCGGACCTATCGCGGTTCATGTTGGACATGATCTTCATTAGAAGCCCTTAAAGAGTTAAGGAAAACCGTTGAACACTTGAAATCCGTAGTTTGAGATGAAGGATTTTAGGAGAACACGATTATGTCTCGGTTTGGAATTTGAGCATCGTGTCGATAGATGCTTAGGCATTTTGACAAGGTCAAGCCTTCAAGCACCCCCATGATCGTCCGTAGTCTTGATCCTGAAAAAGATCCTCTTCGTCGGAAGGATGATGACGAAGATGTGCTAGAGGCAGAAGTGCCTTACTTAGTACAATAGGCGCATTATTATACTTATCCCAATGCACAAGACCGGACATCTCATATGTTGTGAACTTGTTAGCTAGATATAGCTCTGCGCCAACGCGACACCATTGGATTGGTTTTAAAAGATATCTTTCGATATTTGAGATGTATGATTGATATGGGCATGTTTTATCCCTACAAAGAGATGATGGATTCGGACCCAACACACACCAGAAAAGCCGCCAACGCTGGCCTGCGTTCTCTATCCCCATCCCAAAACGACATGTGTTTTGGAAAGTTTTGCTGATGTTGGGTATCTCTCTGACCCACACAATGGTCGCTCCCAAACTGGTTAAGTGTTCACCATGGGAAAAGACCGTGATATCTTGGAGGTCTACAGAACAGACCATAGCCGCTATATCTTTGAACAATGCAGAGATCATTACTCTTCACGAAGTAGTTCGTGAAATGTATATGGATTGGATCCATAATTACGCATGTTCGAAGCAATTGTGGTTTGAAGTCTACCACAGATGAGCCTACGAGCATTTAGGATAATGCTGCTTGTTTTGAACAAATGAGGCAAGGCTACATCAAAAGCGATAACACCAAGCATAATCGATCAGCAACAACAGACTCTCCTCGAGATCAAAGTGAACTAGATTCAATCTGAGGATAGTGAGGCAGACTTGTTTACTAAGTCATTGCCCAAATCCACGTTCGAGAAACATGTGGCAAGAATTGGCTTGCGGAAATTATTTGAACTCCCATGATCGTAGTCATCAGGGGGAGGCGCAGACATCAGGGGGAGATGTCTACATGTTCACCTCGAATCGTGAAGCGTGTGTTGTGCTCTTTTTCCCCTTCGACCGAGGTTATTTTTGTCCCACTGGGTTTTTGTTACACGGCAAGGTTTTTAATTAGGCAACGAGAGAAGCACCGCGTTTGGGCAACACAAGGGGGAGTGTTCAAGGAAAACCTAATTTGTGTTTAGCCCAAACCCTAGGTTACTTGACCTAGTGGTAATAGGATTTAATTAGAAGGAACTAGAATCCTAATCAATGTAGAATTACTTTCCTTGTATGATTGAGATTCTATGCATTGTAATCCTCTATATAAAGAGGGTCCTATTATCAATGAGAATACACAGCAAATTTCTCTCAATTCCAGATTCCCTAAAACAAGGTGATATTTCAAAGCCAATTGATAACGGATTGAGATACTTAATATTTATAAGTCTAGATGTATTAAATCTTACCTACTTATAATTTCTGAGTTGAGATATTACTGTTAACAAGCTCTTTCTTCTTCTTTTTCTTTCAGATCTTCTTACTAATTCACAATGAATAGAGAGATGTAATAGGCAACACCAAAGTCTTACATTACTGATATGAGAGTACTCTCAACATTATTCCTCCCAGATGCTTTGGACATTTCAATTCCCTGATACTAATGTATTTGAGAATCATCTACATATTGAAGAACTCATGGAATATCTCCTTTGTTTTATGTAGAAGAAGAAAAGGAATATCTCCTTGTTTTGATGGTGTTAGAAATTGAGCAAAAGACAAATGAGTGAATCTTTAGTCAGAAGGGCATCCGGCCGGAGCTGTGCATATAACTATACGAGCTACACTGCAGAATTTAACTGGTTTACTGTAGTGCCTTGGTCATCAATATTCCGAAAGATTTCAAACATTGAGGTATGCTTATATATTTGGGCATTGTCTGGACTCAAATAGTCAATTGTCATAATTTCATTAGATATATTTGCAGTACTAGCTAGCTCCCATTGATGGCATTCCCCTTACCTGCATCTCAATGCTTTAAGTATGTAGTGGTTCTTTTCTCCATGCATTCTTAATATATGTTCTCCTCACCACTAATGAACACAATTCATGTTCTGCAAAACCAAACACTCATTGATATATACATTATAAGTTAATATGCCAAGACTCAAATATATTTGCATTGCTAAAGAAACACAAGAGGGTTCTTGTTTCAGAACGTTGGGAATCACATGGGTAGAACTAGTGGTCCTTACTCATGGAGTCATGGTATATACATATTAGTAAACATGAAACCGATTTGCTTTCAACAATGGCACTCAGATTAGTACATTAACTACCAGAATAGATTTTCTTTGTAATAATTAAGGTACATCATGTATTTGATAGAGATTCAGAGACATTCCTTCTAAGAAAGAGAATAGCACACACACTAGTACAGAGACTGAGACTTAGAATATAAGCTATATATAGTCCTAGAAATATCATACTTTCTGGCAGCTCAGAAGAGTAAGATCCTCCGGTAAAAACTGCAAAAATCATGCATGGTATACGTATACCTCTGTCGTTATAGCAAACTCACTTGACTATAACAATGTTCACAAGCAAGTCAACCATATGTGGTTGTTCAGTTGTTTTTATGATCTTTTCATGAAGGCAGTTTTTGTACATGGACTAACAGCACCAATCTTCTTCACTGAAATTTACTAATGTTTTCTACAAAATTACCACTGCTTGGATAACCAGCCAATTGCTTTTCCTAAAAGCATTAGTGCTTTTTACTAAAAGTACAAACACGAAATTAACTTCATCCTAGTTAAGATATGCAATATTCTTGGGGTAACTTTTCTTAGTTATGACTGATAGAACTAAAGGAAACAGAGAGAAAACGAAAGAAAGCAGAAAAATTGAAGAAAATGGGGCTATATTATTGATAGAGATGAGTTCGTACATGAACTTATAGTTAGCTAAGAAGCTGCAGATGACTTGCACGTGGCAAACAACTGACAAACTAACAATTAGCTAACAATTAAACCAGCTTTAACAATAAGTAATTACCACATACAGTAACAGAGAAAGTACTAAATGGAATAGTAACTCTAACAATGACACCCTACAACCATCGAACAAATCTGGAAAATTATACTGCACTCTTTGAAGAACATGTGTTTCCATAAAAACGTTGGTTCTAGAATAGTATAATAGAGGCACTATTTGGATAAATGTATATCCAAAAGTTGTTGTCAACAACTAATCCAACTATCATGGTTTGCTTTCTTTGGATATATATAGGTACCATTACAAAGGAACAAAAAGAATAAGATATTAGAAACTAGAGTAACAAATATAATCAACTAACCTTTTAACTACTTACAGTGACTACTGCTATATAATATGTAAAATCAAAAACATTTACAGCTATAAACAAACTTTGATCGGATTCAGTACACCAAAGTAATGACTAGATTTTTGCACCGAAAAAAAAAGAAAAGAAAAGGTAATAAGTAATAACTAGGTTTATTGAGAACACCATTTTGAAACTGCATGTATGTATTAAATTTCAAGATAAATTATTCTAGAAAATTTTAACTAAGCTGTTTAACTGTTAATGTATATTTTATGTAGCGGCTAATGTATATTAGTTCTATTGAGTCTACATTAGTTAGGACATACAAAAATTTTATGAAGTAGAAAATTAGCTTGACAAGAAGACTTCATAGACATTTTAGTTTCTGAACAGCTTTTAGTTATCCGTTTTCATAACCATTGTAATTAAGATTCTTAAAACTCTAAGTCAAAATAAAGCAGTATAAGGGCTAGGGTGAAACACAATATACTTTAGGTTGAGCACCAAGCTACACATGCAAACACAACATACAACTTGTAAGTCTAGATAGGCTTCGGTCTGATCAAAGTTGATCAATCAACGTAGTGAAGGGAATACCTATCTCCGAACTAGAAGGCCATGCTGACTAGCCAGAATTGCATAAAAAATTTAGTTTCAGTTGTAGCTCAGACAAATCCAGACATGCCAAATAGTCGACCTGCGAAATTGAATAACAAATACTATGAACTAATTTGTTGAATCCATGGTTTTAGCTGTAGAAAGATCGAGGGAGTAGTTTAATTTAAAGGAACCAACAGCCATACCTCACACTGAATAGAGTGAATCAACCTCTGATTTGCTGTGGTGGAAGCACACTCCACAACGGTAAGGCCCTCTGCAAGCAATGCTTTGAGTACTCCTGAAAGAGAAAACCCTTCTAGCTCACTGCAATTTGTACCATTAGTACTTGCCACAATCTCCACTCCACCCCAACATGTTAGGCCAACCATGATATTGGAAGTACTCTTAGTACCCAAATTTTCATCAATTTCAGGACTGAAATCATGTGCAGAACTACTGTAATGTTTATACACCCTTCTAAGCTCTTCCCTCTTGGCATTCAGCTCCTGTATCTTTTCCTTCAGCTGCTTTATATAATTCACTGCTTCATTTATGTGCTCGGTGATTGAACGTTTTCCCTGTAAACCCCATCAAAAAATGAAACCCTAGCTAGAATCATTGTGATTGATTTACTATCTAAAACCTAGATATGTTTGAACTCAACCACCCCAAAAAGAAATGGATCCCAGTCTGTGCAAACTAATTACTAAATTAAGTAAACAATTACCTTGATTAATTCTAGAGGGAGGAGGGATCGAAGTGATGCAGTGCGAATCGCCATAACTTGTCTTCTTTGGCGCTCGTTGTCCCTACGCATGATCTTCCTTTCGTCAGAATCAGCAGCCATATTGTTAATATTTGCTTCACTAATATTAATATTGGATAGACTACGTCCCTGCAGATCAGATGGCAAAACATCATGACTACCCCGCATCATGATCAGATCCTGTTGCATAAAATCTTCTTGGTGGGGAGTACTCGAAGATATTTGTAATTCCATATCTTTGCTTTGATGATCATGAGGGAAAGGAAACATTGAACAAAGACTGTATATGTATTAGGGTAAGAGCAACTATAAGGAGCTAAAGGACAGAGATACGTTTGTTGAGATCTTCAGAGATTGAGGAACTTAAATAATTAGTGTGCTTAAGATTCCTGGTTACATTATTTGAAAAAAAAAATCCTGGTTATTTGTTAAAGAGAAGGTGCTATGGAAGGCCTATATATTAATATAAAAGCAAGGTCTTGTGAGTAGTCGTGAGTACGCATTCTTTCACTTTTGTACTAAACCAATTACTGCCTGTTACTTTCACATTTGGTGGAGCATAATCTGTCGGAAGTCGGCAGTTGGACCCGACCCGGGTTTACACTAACCTCATTAAGAATATGTATGGGGGAGCTACACCTACCCCAAAACAATCTCGTTCCTCCGTGTCAGGGTTTTTTTTTTTTGAGAGGCAGATTATATTGTATATACAAAGCAGATCGATAATGATGTGAATATCTCCTTAAGTTGAATCAAGTGGTTTGTTAGGAATATGAAAGGGTATTAGTGTAATTTTATTATGCCATAAATAGGTTGTTGATGTAATGTTCACTACTGGAATGTAGGCATGCAGTTTTTAGTTTTTTACGTTTTCTCTCGCTCTCTCCCTTTCTCTCATCTTCTTCTTCCTTCACCTCTAATTCATATCTCAGCTTTCATGGTATCAGAGCTAGGTTGTCCCACATGTGCATACCTAGTGGCCATAAGGGCTCCATGTCACCCAATATTAGTTGTCCACGTATATGACTTGAAATTTCGCCACACATGCGAGACATGTTGTGAGTATGGATCTCACATAAAAAAGTGAAATCTTGCTTATGAGTTTATAAGGTTTGGCCACTCTATCTATTGTTAATTATTTTTAGATGTGAACCTCATATTAGTTTATTTTATTTCTTATGAATGACAATAGTCAGCCTGCACTCCTTTATCTTGTTCTATGCACGCTATTTGTTATGACAGATATATGGCATGCTGTGTTATATCTGCCAATTATAGTAGATTATGTGTACACCTTGGAGATCTATGGTCGATCATGCATAGTTTATTGCATACAATATCCATAAATTTCTCTACTCTATTTTCTTTCACATGAAGTGTGCGACAAAATTAAGATTTCTATCACATATCATGTGCGACATAATTAAGTTGAAGTTAATTTTGATTCTGAATCATTATTATGATTAGACATAATAAAGCTCATAGATTTTTATATGAATTAGAAAATTAAACCAACCTTTACATCAAACAGATTTTTATAACTGAACCTATATAATAGTGTGGCTAATCAGCTAACTAAAATGTTGACTTCTCGTTTTACGACTTAGCAATTAATTATAATGTGCTGCTATACTTTTTCCATGCTGTTTTCTTTATATCCTAATTTATTCCATGCTTGATCATGTCTAGTGTTTATGGTTGTTCGTTTCATTGCATAATGTATTTGGAACATCAGGGTTTTGGGTTTTTACTTGAATTTATAAACCACTAAATTCTCAAGTATCTGTAGCTAAATTCTGAATGAATCTTATTTACCAAGGAAAGTCTAGCTTTAATAGCTTTTACTAGGGGTGGGTACGGTTCGGGCCGGCTCGGTTTTGGGCCCAACACGTTTTCGAACCGTCCATTTCGGTTGGCCTAAATCTCAACCCGCAGCCCGATTCATTTTCAAATGGGCCGATATGTTCGGTTGGGTCGAAAATGTTGTTCGGTCCAGTTCGGTTTCGGTTTTTTTTTTTTTTAATGGGCCTAATTTATATATTTTTTTATAACTTTATTTTAACCAATTGTCCAAATCCAGTCCCAGTTCCATATTTAGTTAACAGATTTAAGCCCAATTGTTGCGACATATTTAATAGTTGTAGAATTCAATTAACACCAATTCTTCAACCTAATTTATATGAACAATAACCAATCTGGGAAAACTAACAAGAACTGAAGAACTTATTACAGATCAAATAAATCAAAGTGCCATAGTTAATTAATTAAAACAAAAACAACAAAATATTAAATGCTCGATGATAGTGTTTCAATTCCCAGCTTCATTTCTCTTGGCTCCGGCAGATGAACACCACTGCAGATACCTCTGAAAACCACCGATCCTAGTTTACAAATCAAGATACAAAAGTATGAGAACATAAAATTTCAGATCATGATCTCAATAGCCTAATAATCAAATCCTTAATCGAACACTAAATTGAACACAAGCAATAGCGTAATATTCAAAGCCTAAATCAAAGACATGCAATATCAAAATCAGAACACTATGTCCATAATTCATTCAGCCAATAGCATACAAATCAAACCCAAATTCTTAGAAAGAAAGCACCATATTCATTCAATCAAAACCCAGATCTATACCCAATTTATACTAAAAAAATAGAAACTTACCAATAGATTTGTATGAAACCTGACACTCTTATTGATGATCGATAAATCATGCACAAACAATCCAGATTGAATTCTTGTTGTTTAATACAGATTGAGTGAGGCTGTTGTGATTAGAGGGGGTTGGTGAGAGAAAGCGAGAATGAGAGGGTGAGAGAGAGAGAGTGCGGTTGCAGAGAAGAAAAAAAAGTAACTGAAATGGAATAAAGAGTTAGGGTTAGAGAATATATACTACTTGACCTGGTCAAGTTGACTACAAAAGCAAAAATGTAGATATAATAATAATAATTCGGTGGATCGGTTTCAATCCGGTCGGTGCAAATAGCAAACCCGATTTCGGTCCGAAGTAAAACGGTGCGGGTCGGTTAAGTCTTCTTCAGTTGTTTTTTCATTTCGGTTCGGTATCCGACCCGTTTTACGGGTCAGATCGGCCAGTTTTCCAAATTTGAGTCGGTTTCTGCCCAGCCCTAGCTTTTACGTACAAGTACAGTTCATAAGTCTCATAGCCGTGCAATTGTGCAGAAGCGATAACCTCCAGTTAAACCAAAAACTTCACCACCGGCCTCGGTGTGCAATTATCGAAAGCTAATAATTAGGACTAAAACATATTGAAGTGAATTATATATCTTGGACCACCACATGCATAATTTATTAAACTTCTTTAACTTTTAACATGTGTTGTTAAAACCTAAAAGCCGATACATACACATTAATTATAATAAGGCATAATTAGTTTGAGGAAGCCAGGAAGGGGAGCCGCAATGGCTACAGTCTCACGGAAAAGATATGCATGAAAGATACTAATTCTCTATAATACTACCCAATTAATCTATGTATGTTGATGTATCAATATCACATTAGTTAGCTGTAATGCATTCGATCTTTTTCCTTTCACTAAAATTTTTGTTCAAAGTATATCTTAAAAAGACATCTATGTGACTATATAAAATTATGTCGAAAAAGCAAGTTAATTAGTACTCTCATTATGTGGGAACAAAACCCCTATCTGCTAGGGATACAAGGCAAAAACCCCTATCTGCTAGGGATACAAGGCAAAAACCCCTAAATCCTATTTAGTATGATATGTTTTACCTTTATACATGCTTTCAAGTTCCCTAGCCATATTCCATGACCCATCATCGTCCACTGCTAGCAAAAAATGTATTAGGGCTGGGATTTAGAACCGTAAAACCGAAGGAACCGCACCGAACCGCACCGAAAGTCTCGGTTCGGTTCGGTTCTACGACATAGGTATACAAATTTTTTTCGGTTCGGTTCCTAGAGACATAGTCTCGGTTCGGTTCCGGTCCTTGTTTTTAAAACATCCTTGGAACCGAATTACATATGTCAGTGTATAAGTGGACATTAGTGGTGAGCTTATTTCTGTAAAATAGACCCTTTCTCATGTGATGGGGCCTTCCAAATGCAATCAGAGCCTTCCATCTCATCTCATAATATCGTAACCGTTCGATCAAAACCCTATCTCATCAACTCTTCCCGAGTTCCCTCAAAGGCCTCAATCTCTCACTCTCTCACTCTCTCGAAACACAAACGGCGCTCCCTGCCTCCCTCGTCTTCCAGTCGTCGTCCAGTCGTCCGGTCGTCCCTCGTCTAGACTGTTGCTCTTCCAGTCTTCCGGTCCTCGTCGCTTCCTCGCCGCGTCCGGTCCTCTTTTCAGAAGCATTCATCAGTCATCACTGTGCAGATTTCTTCCCTCAGCCTGAAAAGTTTGATCCTTCAAGATTTGAGGTACCCAAAATCAACCTTTGCCAGAGAAAATCCTCACGATAATGAGGAATATCCCCTTCCTTGTTTAGTGTTTACATGTGATTCATCAACAAGTACGTGGGTGCTGCATATATCATTATATCAGATCCAGTACTGTTAATACTCTATTTAGCCAGAAATTAATATAAGGTTATTTCAATGGTTGGATCATTATCACGGTCATGTCCTTTTCATTCCTTGGTGAATCTTCCACTATATGTATATATAGGTGATCTGGTACTCGGCGAATATCTTTCTGAGTATCGCAGGTCACGCGACCTAGTCTTGTAGGGTAGTAATAGACTACTTCCTTGCTTGGTTTTACTAACTAGAATGATTCTTGGTTTTGGGTATTTTGTGATGTATGTGTGATTGTGCAGGTTCCACCTTGACCCAACTCTTACATGCCCTTTGGGAATGACGTGCATTCCTGTCCAGGCAATGAGCTGGCCAGGCTCGAGATGCTGATCCTCCTTCACCACCGCACGACTACTTACAGGTAAATTAGTTGTCCCTCTGGTTGATGAACATAAGTTATCTTTATTAGTTATGCTCATTGATTAACAAAATTGAGATCCGCCTAGCTAGCATTCATATATGAGTCTCTGAGACTCATGTTTCTTATTTACCGATCACATTATTGATCATATATCCTCCCAAAGATGAATTTCAGTAAGGATCAATGTCTGTGTATTTTTGCGACAATATGTTATTGATCAATTGATTACATGTACTTAGAAATCCATTTAATTCTCGCCTTTGTCGGCATTTAGTTGACTAAAGGGGGAGTGACCGGGAAATGATTACTGGTCCAGAACTGGTCCTTATTAGGCTATGGAACACCATGAAGATGGTCCTCAATCTCCTAGAGGCAGGGTTAGTGACTTAGTGGCATATGTAGGATGTTTCATTCAGTTAAGAATTTTCTATCATGACATACACCCAAACCGAATATAACGTGGCATACCTGCCAGACTTTCCTACTGGACCATACATGTATTTGGTATCTAGCATTCTAGCATGAAAGGCTTACATAAATTCCCTTTTTGCTACTGCAACCTGTATAGGTATTGAGATCAATTAAAAGAAGATTCGGCATTCAGGAGTGATGGAAACGAAACTGAAAGGAGAAAAATGAAGCAATTTGTGGGTCTTTTCTGATGTGTAGTTGCTGCTGCCGTATTGCAACGAGCCTACATATAGGTTGTGGTGGTATATTACAAATCTTACTTGTTTCACCAATGAAGGTGCCATGTGATTCTTTTTTTTTCGTTTGGTAAAAGAAGGTGCTATGTGATTGTGATTGAGAAAATAATCCAAATATATTGGAGCTTAGATAATAAAAAATGGCCATATGCTGAGTGTAACTATGATTTGATCTTGATGTTTACAATTTAGCTAATTTGGTCATGTTTATCCGGATTGGCAGGAAATGTGTATTAAGGTTGACTGCAAGCCTTCTTAATTTTAGGTATTTTCAACATATGTAATTTTAGTTTAATCAGGTCTGTAATTCTAGTGGCAGAGTAACCAAGAGTTCTGAGGCTTCAGCTTCAACCCCTACAACCAAGAAGAAAAGGCAGAAAAAATGATGCAGCTGCAATTTAGTTTGCTGCAAATTGATTTAGTTTTCAGTATTTAAGTTTGCTGCAAATTGATGCAGCTGCATTGTTTAATTTGGACTAAGTTTATTCACTTTATTATTTAGTTTTATTTGCTGCATGTGAGACTTTGACTTTGCAGTTTATGCATGTGAAACTTTTGATTGTTTGTGTTTGATAGTTTGAGAGTTTTGAACTTTTGATTGTTGGATAGTTTAATGCTTTCATCACTTTCATGCTTTGACAGTTTGGGAGTTTGCAGGAAATTGTTAATTTGCTATGTTGATGTTGATTGTTGAATATGTATATTGTAGATACTGTTTTGAGTTTGAATGAGTGAATAAATTGTGATATATTGAATCATTTGAATGTATGTATGGAAATCAGGAAAAGTAAAAACTAGAAAGTAGAAACAGCTGAAAATCAGTGTTTCTATATGGAAAAACCGAGGAACCGAACTTGGAACCGATCCGAGTTTGGAACCGAAAAACCGATAATGGAACCGATCTGGAATGGAACCGGGAAACCGAGGAACCGAACTTGGAACCGATCCGAGTTTGGAACCGAAAAACCGAGAATGAGACCGATCTGGAATGGAACTGAAAAACCGAGGAACCGACCCGAGAATGGTCGGTTCGGTTCTGCATCGGTTCTTCATACAAAAAACATCAAACCCGAACCGAAAATCAGTTATCGGTTTCGGTTCCAGGTTCAGTCTTTGACATTGAAAAACCGACCCGAGTCCAGCCCTAAAATGTATAATATGCTTTCTGTTGTAGTAAATAGGTAAATGTCTATATCATGGAGTATACACTTAGGAAAGTGGAGAATGTGTGGTTTGTATGGAATGCACATTGAGAGGTAGAGAAATTGTGTAGCAAATATACTAATGTATGTAGGGCAATTTACATTACTTTGTAACCCTATATAAACCCCCTCAATATGAGAGGAAGACTCACCAATTCACTCTTCAGTTTCTCTGAAACACGTTATCAGCACGAAATTGCTCTAGAATTAGAATCGAAATCGATTAGAGTAGTGAAAGTTCATGATCCGAACTAGGTCATTTTACCAACCTTACAAGAAACCCCCAAATCCTATCACATATCAAAGCCCTTGATCCCAGAAGCTCAGAACCGGTTTCAGAACCCCCAGAACCGGCCGGAAACCTGCCGAACCGGCTGCCGGAAGTTCTGAACCGCTGTCCGAGTGCTGCCGAGCCCCTGCCGAGTGCTGCCGAGCCCCTGCTGAAGTGCTGCCGACAGCCCCTGCCTACCCCCTGCAGACCCCCTGCGCAGCAGCTGCCGAGTATCTGCCGAGCCCCTGCCGAAGTGCTGCCGACAGCCCCTGCCTACCCCTGCCTACCCCCTGCGCAGCAGCTGCCGAGCATCTGCCGAGGCCCTGCGCAGCAGCTGCCGAGCACCTGCCGAGCCATCTGCCGAGCAGCCTGCCTAGCACCTGCGCAGCAGCTGCCGAGCTGCTGCCGAGCAGCTGTCGACACATCTGTCGAGCGACTTTCCGACAACTTTCCGGCGACTTTCCGGACACTTTTCCGGCGACTTTCCGGACACTTTCCGGCGATTTTCAAGACACTTTTTCCGGTCAATTCTTAAGGTAAACTTTTCTAAAAGTTCCCGTTTTTAAAGTTTTTATTACTTTTCTCTTCTTTTCACGGGGACTTCCAACATCCCTTATTCTACCCCCCTTTCTTCTTCATAGGGGAGACCAAAAGGCCGAACTGTGGGGGTTCGTGCTCACTCCAAGCTTGGAGCTTGTAGAGTCCTCCAAACTTAAAATTTGTTGAGAAGAAAACAATCGACCACATACATCATTGTTTCGATTTAATCCAAAACCCCCCTTGGAATCAAGATTTTCTTGGAAGCGACTACGCTCAGAAAATCCCTATTTTCTTGAAAGCGATTACGCTCAGAAAGTTTATAGTTTTTCGTGGTAGCCTTTTTCGCTCCGAAACTAACCCTATTTTCTTATTGTTCTTCAGGATGAGTAACCTGAACAAGTTGAGCTTCAACCCACTAGGGACAACAGGCGCAGGATACCACAGGTGGATCCGTGATATGCGCCAGCATCTTAAGGCTGATGGGATCCTGAGTACGATCCAAGAGCCGAGTCAGGACGTGCTTACTCCTCAACAAGCTCTTGCTTTTGAAGCAAATAGAGCAAAGAGAGAGGCTAATGAAGCAAAAGCCATCATTCTCATGACAAGGCACATGAATGACGCGCTCCAAAATGAGTACCTCAATGAGGAAGACCCAAGAAAGCTATGGGTAGAACTCGAGCAGCGTTTTGGCAACGTCCGTGATTCCCTGCTTCCCGACTTAGAAGAGAGATGGCAAAGCCTCCGCTTCTGTGATTTCAAGACAGTTCTTGACTACAATTCGGAAGCACTTCGTATCAAGTCTATGATGGAATTCTGTGGACATCAAATCACTGATACGATGTTGATCGAGAAAACTCTCTCTACCTTCCCTGTCTCTGCATTAATGATAGCTAAAAACTATCGAATTGATATCAATGCTAGACGCATCACAAGATTTCATGAGCTAATTGGTGTCATGAACGTAGCTGAAAAGCACGACAACATACTTGTGAAGAACTATAACTCTAGACCCGTGGGAACCAAGTCAATTCCGGAGTCTAATTATAGTCGCACCTCCAAGGGAGGACGCAAGGAGCGAAACCCTAAAAGAAGGGATAATTATGGACGTTCAGGTCCATATTCTCGCCCTAAAGAGGAAGGAAACCGCCAAGATAGGCGTGCACGGAACCGTGGAGGTAAACGTGTGAAGAGAGAGCGAGGCCAAGCCTCCGGTTATGGTGGTAACACCACCAATGGAAACAACCGTTTTCAAAGTGCTCCTAAAGCACCTCGATCAAGGGAACCTGACCATAATGATGCTTGTCTCCGATGTGGACTACCTGGACATTGGGCAAGGGCATGTAAAGCATCCCAGAATGTTGCAAACGCGTACAAAATGTATCGTGAAGCAAGGGAGGCAAATTACATGGAACAAGAAGATCAAGATGGCAATCTCGATCTAAGGGTGGAAGACGACAAAAATCAAAACCCAGAAACTGGCGATTTTGATTAAGTCTTTTCATTTTCCAAGAGATGTAGGCAATCGCCACATTATCCTATAGTAGATGCCAATGGGATTAATCTTTCTTCAAAAGTAGGCGTACTCAATGTAATTGTGATGTCTAGGAAGGTTTTGAGATAATTGGTACTTAAGCGAGCCTTTGCTCCACCAACATCTCTCTACTCACCTGGTCACCTTTGCATTGGAATTACCGAAAGAAGTTAGACGACTACCATTGCTTTGCATTAACTAAGTTTATTGGATTACGCTTTCTTTGATGAAATAAATGATGATGTAATTCCGTTTGGCTTATTAATAAAAGTTGAGTTCTTTCCTTTATGACTCCTTTTTAATTACGAGCTTTTCTCTTAAGGAATGGATGAACTACAATGTCTCGCTGATAGTGCGACTACGCACACCATTCTACGACATAGGCAATTATTCTTGGAGATGTTGCCTACATATTCCACTATGACTACGATGGCTGGGCCATCAGGTTTAGTTCAAGGACATGGAATGGCCCAATTCCTATTGCCAAATGGCACCTTGATTAAAGTCACTGAAGCTCTCTATGCTCCTAAGGCAAATCGAACCTTATTGAGCTTTAAAGATTTAAGAGCCAACGGATTCCATGCGGAAACGCATACTGAGAACGGAAAAAAGTTCCTTTGCATTACCTCTAATGATTGCGGACGAAAGCGCATCTTAGAGAAACTTATGTGTCAATCTAGTGGACTTTATGTCACTACAATTCGACCAATTGAATCCAATAATGTCATAAGAGAAGATCTCTTGGATTCTGACACATATTGGCTTTGGCATGACCGACTAGGGCACCCTGGTCGTGATATGATGCTCCGTATACTAAAGACTTCACACGGACATCCATTCTTCAGAGTGAGAAGAAGCAAGAATCGAGAATTGATTCCTGGACTTAACAAGACCGCAACAATTGCAGCATCTGGTGCTGCAGCCGTCTTGGGGCGCCATAAGGCTGGCCAAGTCCCATGTGATGACACCAACCATGAGCATAACGCCATGATTGTTCCTCCAAATGGCTACAATGTCATAGAAGGAGATGTAGTCACACATTTTGCTTCTAATAGCGCTACAGACGCTCAGGCCCAACCAAAATCCTCATTGGTTGCTTCTAAGGCCCCTCGCTCATTTTCCAAAGCCTGTTCCTTCGGGAAATTAGGACCGAGACCATCCTACGCAAAGGATCCTAAAATACTCATTCCGTTCTTACAGAGAATCCAAGGGGATATCTGTGGACCAATTCAACCATCATGCGGACCTTTCAAATACTTTATGGTATTGGTTGATGCGTCGACACGCTGGTCACATGTCGCGCTGTTGTCCACTCGAAATGCTGCTTATGCTAAACTCCTCGCCCAGATTATCCGTCTACGGGCTCACTACCCTGACCATCCAATTAAGTCAATTCGACTTGATAATGCTGGGGAGTTTACATCGAAAACATTCGATGACTATTGCATGTCACTGGGGATTGATGTAGAACATCCAGTTCCCCATGTTCATACCCAAAATGGTCTCGCAGAAGCTGCTATCAAACGACTACAAATGATAGCACGGACATTGGTAATGCACACTAATCTTCCTGTTTCTGCTTGGGGATATGCAATATTACATGCAGCGACGCTAATTCGTCTACGACCCACTGCAACCCAATCTTACTCTGCGTTACAGCTAGTGACTGGGTACGAGCCTAATATCTCGCACTTACGCATTTTTGGGTGTACTATTTATGTGCCTATTACGCCGCCACAGCGTACTAAGATGGGTCCACAACGACGAATGAGCATTTATGTTGGATATGAATCTCCAACTATCGTCCGCTATCTTGAACCCTTGACAGGCGATCTCTTTACCGCTAGATTTGCGGATTGTCACTTTGATGAGACAGTCTTCCCATCATTAGGGGGAGATAAGAACACAAATGTTCAACAGGAACGACAGGAATTGTCGTGGTCTGTCCCCACTATGTCTCATCTCGATCCCCATACCGCACAGTCCGAACTTGAAGTGCGAAGAATAATCGAGCTCCAGAACGTAGCAGACACTCTGCCTGATGCGTTTTCTGATATTGCTAAAGTGACGAGATCACACATACCTGCTGCAAACGTGCCTGCAAGGATTGATGTCCCAAATAATGGACATAACGCCACTCCTATAACGCCAGGAGATGGCACCATTGCTCAACATGGCAATAATGTGGCATCTATGGCTGCAGGTCCCGCAAGGAAGCGCGGTAGACCGATTGGTTCGAAGGATACTCGCCCTAGAAAAAGAGCGAATGAGGCACAAATAAATCCTTTGATCATCGATACTCAAAATCCGTCCCATGAGAATGTTCCGGATTATGGTTATGTCCAAGAGACATCATTGGGGGACGCCTCAGTGTCAGAACCTATCCATGAGAACATAGAGATCTCTGTAAATTACACTAGTGTACATGGGACGTGGGAAAGAAACTCCATCATCATTGATGATGTATTCGCGTATTCAGTGGCGCGTGAGATTATTGAGACCGATGACATCGAACCACGCTCCGTTGATGAATGTCAACGTAGAGCTGATTGGCCAAAATGGAAAGATGCGATCCAGGCAGAACTTGATTCTCTAACGAAAAGAAAGGTATTTGGCAAAATTGTACCAATACCACCCAACACCAAACCAGTTGGTCACAAATGGGTATTCGTTAGAAAGCGTAATGAGAAAAACGAGATTGTAAGATACAAAGCTCGTCTTGTGGCGCAAGGCTTCTCACAACGCCCTGGAATCGACTACGAGGAGACATACTCTCCCGTAATGGACGTTATTACGTTCCGCTACCTTGTCAGTTTGGTAGTTTCCGAAAAACTGAACATGCAGCTTATGGATGTGGTTACTGCATATCTATATGGGGATCTAGATACGGAGATATACATGAATATTCCAGATGGAATTCAACTACCCAAATCAAGTGGCTCTAATCCACGGAGCGCGTTTGCAATTAGATTGAAACGCTCACTATATGGATTAAAACAATCCGGACAGATGTGGTATAACCGTCTAAGTGACTACTTGATTGGTAAGGGATATGTCAATAACGAACTATGCCCATGTGTGTTCATAAAAAAGACAAGTTCCGGATTTTCAATAGTAGCGGTTTATGTCGATGACATGAACATAATTGGCACCCTTAAAGAGTTAAGGGAAACCGCTGAACACTTGAAATCCGAGTTTGAGATGAAAGATCTTGGGAAAACACGGTTTTGTCTCGGTTTAGAACTTGAGCACCGTAGAGATGGTATCCTGATTCATCAATCAGCTTATACCCAAAAGATGCTTAGGCGTTTCAACACTGACAAAATTAAGCCTTCAAGCACCCCAATGGTCGTCCGTAGTCTTGATCCAAAGAAGGATCCATTTCGTCCAAAAGATGACGATGAAGAAGTGCTAGAGGCAGAAGTGCCCTACCTAAGTGCAATAGGTGCATTATTGTACTTAGCACAATGCACGAGACCAGACATCTCATTCGCTGTGAACTTGCTAGCTAGATATAGCTCTGCGCCAACACGACGCCATTGGACTGGTGTTAAAGATATCTTTCGATACCTAAGTAGTACGATCGATATGGGCTTGTTCTATCCCTACAGAAAGAAGATGGATTCAGACCCATCAAGAGTCAGGAACGCCACACATGGTGGATTGCGTTCCCTCTCCCCATCCCAAAACGATATAAGTGTTTTGGAAGGTTTTGCTGATGCTGGGTACCTCTCTGACCCACACAAAGGTCGCTCCCAAACTGGTTATGTTTTCACCATGGGAAAATGACGTCGCTTTTGGGAAGCGCGCAATTTAACCCTGAAATATCGTTAGTAGTATAAGCAAATAGGGATCGTTCTATCCGGGGATTGAGGGTACACCTGTAATTGTGTAACAAATAAAGAAAAGTATTATTTACAGAAATAAAATAAAGAATATAAATATATACAATTGTATAAACAAATAAAGAATTAAAAATAAAGTATTATTTACAAAAATAAAATAAAGAATAAAAATATATACAATTGTATAAACAAATAAAGAATTAAAATAATAAAGTATTACAAAAATAAAATAAAGAATAAATATATACAAGTAAACACAAATAAGGGGGGGGTTTAAGAATTATAGAATTGAAAATTAAGATAAATAAAATAAAGAAAATGTAAAAACATATATACAAGGGTGGATCGCAAGGAACAAAGATCAAAACCACATCCATATGCAAGAAATCCAATTACAATTCCTATAGTTGATTTTAAATGTCATGAGAGAGGAGTTGATCATGTGAAACATTCGAAAGCAAATGAATTCCCATATTTTACTTTTCAATGCTAATTAACCTAAGCGAAAGCACCTAGATTAATCCTATCAAACATGCAATCAAGCCCTAGAAAGCTAGTCAATCATGACATGTTCAACGCATTAGACATAGAGAAAGGCTATCAACTCAAGTGTACAACTTAGTATGGAAAAGTCCACCTAATTGCAATTCTCTTTAATTAAATTCGGTCTTTGCACAAAACCTTTACTACTTTGATTCAAGTTTACACAAAACGAAAAGTCGATTTCATGTTCTTAAACCTAGCACCAATTATATCAAAACCCTAAGTGTTTGCAACCACATAAGATTAAAATACAAAAGTTTTCTATCATGCAAATTTAAATAAACAAACCCACATAAGCAACATAAAAATCAACATATAGAAATCACAACTTTATCTCAAAACATATAAACGGGCTTTAAACTTTGCCCTTAACATTATTTGTTAACTAGAATTTATAGTTCTACAAATCTAAACAAAGAAAACCAAAATAAATTACAAGGAAAAAGATAGAATTACACCATGAAGGGAGTGGATGATGAAGAGCTTGAGACGTTGATCTTGAATCTTTAAAGCAAGACTTCACTATCACGGCACAAGGTGGATGATGACGGCTAGGAGGCTTCATGGCTTCATCTTCTCTTCTTCTCTTTGCTTAAAAATGCAGAAACTTAAAACTAGAGAATGGAGAGAAAAATGGAAAGGAAATGGAGAGACAAAGAAGATGAGATGGATGAAGGAATTGGTCTCTAAGGAAAATGGAGAGGAAATGGTGAGACAAGGAGATGGAATGGATGAAGGAATTGGTTTTTTGAGAGTGAGAGGAGAAGTGTATTTATAGCCCAAAAAATGATGAATGGAGGGTGGAGATGAACATAAATGAAGGGCTAGATATGTTAGACAAATTTGTAAAAAATATCTTCCCACTTGTTTATCACTTGTTCAACTTGAATTGATTTTCCTCCTCAAGATTTTCCACTTGCTTGCAACTTTGATTTTCCTCCTCAAGATTTTCCACTTGGTTGCAACTTTGATTTTCCTCCTCAAAATTTTCCACTTGCTTGCAACTTTGATTTTCCTCCTCAAGATTTTCCACTTGCTTGCACCTTTGATTTTCCTCCTCAAGATTTTCCACTTGCTTGGAGGTCCTAAAAATAGAAACTAATAAGAAAAATAGAAACTTTCCTAAAATGGAAAATGGCAACTTTCCTAAACTGAAAATGGAAACTTACTAAAAATGATAAATAGAAACTACAAAAATATAAACTTTCTACAAATAGGAACTTTCCCAATCAAAGAATGGAAACTTTCCTAAACAGGGTTTTAATAAGGAAATAACGTAAGAAATGTAGGGAAATGCAGTTAAAACGTCGCATTAAAATGCTCCTATCAAATTCCCCCACACTTAGCTTTTGCTAGTCCCTTAGCAAAATCACACTAAGACACACACTAAGACTCAACGAAAATTAAAGACTCTACAAAAACAATGACTCTATTGCCCTTCAACTTTTTGTCTCAGAAATCTCCTACTTTCACAACATCAAGATTAGCACTCAACCAAGAATCAATATGTAGATATTCAAGAGTTAATTAAAACATATAATCCACACATACACAAGTAGGACTTAGTTGTAATAATGGTGATGGTTTCTGTTAAGCATGCTTCGAACAAGTATGATTCATATCCTCACAAGGTATATCCACTATTTCTTCTCTCAGAATTCAAGACAATGCTTAAAAGCTTATAATCACTCAATTATATGTGAGAGAAAATATTTTGAGGCAATCAAATAGCTCACATATATAAGAAACGAAAAGCACTTTGTGAATATAATTTTTTTTGAAAAGATCTCATGAAGGATATCAATTACTTGCACGGATGGACCCAAGCCATAGGTTCAACTCTTGTAACTCATCTCCACATCAAGGGCTGTCCCATCTTAAGGATCAAGAAGGTCTTCTCAAAGGTTGTAATGGGGCTAAGGCTCAAGGTTTAAAGAAATGAAAGGTAAGGATTTATCAAAGTGTCCTAAAAACCTAGCAGAGCACATGTAGATGAAGAGACCTCAAGAAATCCACCAAGGCATTGCAAAAACGTCACTTTCCCTAGAGGTAACATAAAAGGGCCTAATGTCTTCATGTTGGGCCAAATCTTCATTGTAAACTTCCTTAGAACTATAGTGGAATGGACAAAGGCCAAATTTTTCTGTAGTGGGCCTTCAGTTCAAAGTAAACTCCAAAATCACTAAGTATGGGGGACTAAAATCCATAAACATTTTTCTTTCTTTTCTTTTCTAGCCGTACACAATTTTTTTCTTTTCTTTTCATTTTTCACGGCTTTCACAAATTTTTTTTTTTTTTTTTTTTTTCATGGACAAGTCTACCCCCACACTTGAACTTTCACCTCTTCTCAATCTTCTTTCTCAATGCCAAATCCTCAAGTAAAGTCCCAAAATATAGCTCCGCTAAGTTTTTAGAACAAAGGGTAGGAGTGTAGCTATACTAAGGTTCAGGGTTAAGGATTTAAGGGTGATGAAAGAAAAGGTTTAATGTAAGCTCAAAGGGGTTTATCTAAGGGAGTCCCACGACGGGCACAAATAGGGACACATGCTTATTTGGCAATGGTGGTAATTCCTAGGTTGCCTCTATCCTTTCCAGAATCAGGGCCATGTATTGATATAACGTTTCAACAAGCACAAGAGTGAATTCTAGCATTCTCTAGTCCATTAAACTTAATCTATGACAAGCAATCAATCAAGATGAAAGAATAATGAGATCATCAAAACATCGCCAAGAAATTAAGAATATGTTTTTCATTTATCACTCCAAGAAAAAGGGACATGGCTCAAATATCTCACATGGGCTTTTATGAATCAAAACTCATCCTAACATGCTCATATTCTATACCAAGGTTACGAAATCCATATCCACTACACATGCATGCATTTTTCATATATCTCAATTAACCAAAGAATACCATTTTAAAAATCATCTCAATTTTGTGATCCTCTTTTAATCATGATTTCAGAGATATAGAATCATCCTAGACAGTTGAAAGGGCATTCTAAGACTCAAAAACAAAAACAAAAGTAACCAAATTTTTTTTTAAAATTTTTGACATTTTTCGATTTTTTTTGTATTTTTCAATATATATGACTCAAGATAAAAGTGTAAATCCCTTCCCCCACACTTAAATATTGCATTGTCCTCAATGTAATCAAAAATAAGAATGCAATGAAACACTTAAGCATATAGGGATGAAATTTACGAAAATAACTACTAAAACAAATAAGCAAAAACGAAAAATAAAAGATAAGGATAAAGAAAGCAAATCTGATTTGTATGGGTTGCCTCCCAAGTAGCGCTTGTATTTTACGTCTTGCAGCCAGACGGTACCTACATTAAATAAAGTTAGTAACTATAATTAACAAAGAAATACAAAATAAAAACAAGTATAACTATTAATTACAAACTACAAGTATAATTAACAAGTATATTGTACAAAAGACACAAGTTAAGTACAAGTGAGTATAAAACGTGAAAAGTATTTTTACAAGTTTAAAGTGTGAAACAACAAAATAATTTACACGTATAGAGTATTCACAAGTATTTCTTTTGTTATAAACATTATTGATATCGAATCAAATTCCAAGCGGTAAATCAAGTGGACGTGCGGCCCAAGTATAGTCGCCTAGACACAAACTCCCTTTCAAATCGTTTGGGAAACCTTAGTGAAATGGCCAGGTGGGGGAGGGCGAACACGAGAGGAAAAATCCATTTTGGCATGAGCTACTCCCACATTGTGGTTTAGGCCCATTTGCAAGCACTTCTGGATTCAAAAACCCGTCATGAACGTTGTCCCCTTCGTAGACACCATTCCACATAGGCTTTCTTACTAAGATGAAAAAGTTCATAAGTGTGAAGACAGTTCAACAAGTGTTAATAAAGGCCGCCCTCAACCTTAAGGGACCTGAGCTAGGTACCAATAAGGGGTTTAGGCCAATATTAACAAAAGAGACTTCACCTATTCCTCTCAATTTACAACCTACAATTAAAATTCGTGTTCAATAATATAAATAATATTTAAACTAAGTTTTAAACAATTTATATACAACAAATATATACAATAAATGACACAATTTAGCAAGTGATTTTTCAATCCCCGGCAACGGCGCCAAAAATTGATGGAAACTAATAAGAAAAATAGAAACTTTCCTAAAATGGAAAATGGCAACTTTCCTAAACTGAAAATGGAAACTTACTAAAAATGATAAATAGAAACTACAAAAATATAAACTTTCTACAAATAGGAACTTTCCCAATCAAAGAATGGAAACTTTCCTAAACAGGGTTTTAATAAGGAAATAACGTAAGAAATGTAGGGAAATGCAGTTAAAACGTCGCATTAAAATGCTCCTATCAGAAAAACCGCGATATCTTGGAGGTCTACAAAGCAGACCCTAGTCGCTACCTCTTCAAATCATGCAGAGATTATTGCTCTTCACGAAGCAGTTCGTGAATGTATATGGCTTCGATCCATAGTTACGCATGTTCGAAGCAATTGTGGTTTGAAGTCTACCACAGATGAGCCAACGAGCATTTATGAAGATAATGCTGCTTGCATTGAACAAATGAAGCAAGGTTACATCAAAGGCGACAACACCAAGCACATATCGCCCAAATTCTTCTACAATCAGCAACAACAGAAGCTCCTCAAGATCAAAGTGTTATTTTTATCCCACTGGGTTTTTGTTACTCGGCAAGGTTTTTAATGAGGCAACAAGAGAAGCACCATGTTATCCAGAAACAAACTCCACACTCAACGCGCGTTGTGCTCTTTTTCTCCTTCGACCAAGGTTGTTTTTCCCACAGGGTTTTATTACTTGGCAAGGTTTTTAACGAGGCAAACTTAGAAGCGCACCTCCAAGACAATACTACTGACATGAAATATCCAAGGGGGAGTGTTGTAGTAAATAGGTAAATGTCTATATCATGGAGTATACACTTAGGAAAGTGGAGAATGTGTGGTTTGTATGGAATGCACATTGAGAGGTAGAGAAATTGTGTAGCAAATATACTAATGTATGTAGGGCAATTTACATTACTTTGTAACCCTATATAAACCCCCTCAATATGAGAGGAAGACTCACCAATTCACTCTTCAGTTTCTCTGAAACACTTTCAAGTTATTGATATCTGGGAAGGCAATAACTATCCTACACTCACATTTTAATTTTTGTGCCATTTGAGCGGGGGACGGGGGACCTTTGGTTTCTCCCCACCGATAAAAAACTCAGTGTGATTTTTTTTTTTTTTGGTGGGACTCATCTTCACACCAATATATATCATATATCATTACTTCATTAGAATATATGGTGAAATTTAATCCGCATGAATTGATAAAATTTAAAATATTAAAATAATACATTTCACCATTTGTATTTAAAGATATATTTATATGATGTAGTATTAAAGATTAATTAATATAATCACATTAGTGATAATAGTTTTATAAGTCAAATTCCATATGATAATATTCACTTTAATTTAGTCATAATCTCCGGATCCATTCTTCAGCAAGCATACTCTGCTTCGTTGTCATTGAATCCCAGATCAAAAGGAAAAAGTCAGGGAGTCAGTAATCAGGAGAACATTGCTATCATAGTATCATATCATAGCTTTGCATTAAGCTTTAAGAGTAGAATCCAATATCTTCTATATGCATATCATTAATGAATTGGAAATCCTCCCCCTTAATTAATGGGTGAAAAGTTGTTATAAACTTATAAATAGGGAGGTCGGTCTCTCGCACTCTCTCTCTCTGCCGGCCTAACGCGTGTTATTTAATGAAGCGAACATTTTGACAATGTGAGCTGACAGCTCACAGATTGGGTCATTTCGATCTGATACTTTATGAGGTTAACATCACACTGTATGACATGATGAATTCGCGCTATAAGTCTACGAAAGCAAGTTTACTCGTAGTCAATAAATGTCAAGGTTGAGAAGTCAAGAATTCAACCAGTCAAGATATTGTTCACTGCCACTGGACATGGGTTTACACCCGTTGTTTTTCTTGACCGGTCAAGACTGTTCATCAATTTTAACTATTCATTTTCCAATGTTCATTTAGTGTTTTAACTGCTCATTTTTACAGTGCACTTATTTTTCACTGTTCATTAATTTTGTATTATTATTTTTTTTTTAATTTTAAAATTAGAATATATTTGATGTAAATAGATGATAATAATGGAGATTTATGCAATTTACTATTTTGAATATAGGGTGTGTGCTTTAATAAGAGGAATTTTCAAACACAACTTTTATTTCATAAAATTTATGCTTACATAAATGAAAAACTAGGAATAAGTACAATACAATTAACAACATGCATAATCACCTAATTATTCAAATCATAATCATAATCCTCATCCTCTCTAAGAATCCAATTTGCGTTTGAAGGGTCATCATTAGGGTTAGGGTTAGGGTTGGTGGAATCACCCGTAGAGAAAGGTGAAAATTGTGGTTGTGTAGGATATCCCCCGGGGTAAGGTGGTTGCTGATAGTATCCACCGGAGTAAGGGAGTTGTGGGAATCCACCGGTGAAGGGAGGTTGAGGGAATCCATCGGAGCAAGGTGGTTGTGGGTATGCACCGGGGTAAGGAAGTTGTGGGTATGCACCACCAAAATTTAGTTATGGGAATGCGCCACCAAAATTGGGTTGCGGATAGTATCCACCCATAAAAGGTGGCGGCTGCTCGTCAAGATCTTCTTTCTCTGCTATCTTCTTTTGTTTTCTTGACCAATAACGCTTTTTATTTGACGTCATTTTACTTGTATCAATCTCCATAATACGCTATTCCCTCTCTTTATTTCGCTCTTCCCTCTCTTTAATTCGATCTTGCCTTTCTTGAAAGAGGAGTTGCTCGCTTTCGCATTTCGATTTGCAAGAGGATACATGCTCTTTTCTCTTCCTCTTGGAGACTTCGAGCGAATTAGTCATCGAGTTTTTTCTTGCCCACAGTTGCCACTATTTGGTTATTCGCTATACTCTCGAGAGTGCTTGACAAAGGACTTTGATCTTTCGTTGCCTTCTTTCCTTTCCGTATTGCTTCTTTTGCAGCCTTCATTCCTTGAGGCCTCACATTAGGATCTGCAGTTTCACCTGCAATTACCTCATCTACATCCATGTCCAAGTTGATGGGAGAATTTCCAGGAATTGGTTGTGTGCCCATATGTTGATTTCCTTCATTTGATGTTCCTCCGGATGTATGGCTAGGGATGTATTTAAATTGTGCAAAGCCCTCCACAACAGCGTAACTATCAAAGCTCTGAAAATTGTGTCTTTTGGCCTTCCCAGTTTTTCTCTTCATCCCGGCATGCCATAATTTATGTGCTTCATCTTGCTACGTAATTAAAAAAAAACAATAAAAAATGCAATTAGTACAAATATAAACGCTATTATGAATGGTCATCTATTATAAAGGTCATAATTTTAATAAAAAATTATCTCACCGTTTTGAGTTAAAAATCAATAAGTACAAATATAAACATCGTTGTAATTACATCATTATTTATCAACTAATTATTTTAATTGTAACGAAAAGCAATTCTTACAATTAAAACGATATTATAATTACTACATTATTTATCATGTAATATTTTACTATAATGTATCAACAAATTAAATGATTTATCAACAAATACATACCTCATCAACCGCATTCGAACTGCTCTTGCACCAATTTTTTGCTTGCCTTAATGCACAATGCCACTCAAAGAGTTCAACCTTCAAAATTTTCCACCTTCCCTGCAAAGATTGGGCTGATCGGCTCTGCAGCCAATTTGCGTCAAAATGTCGCTTCACGCGCCTCCATAAGTAGTTTTTTTTTTTTTTTGATTTGTGCCCACAGCCGGACATTGGCTAGCAATTTTTCAAGACTTGCACAATTGAACATCTTCCTCATCCGTCCATCTCCTTTTATCTTGGGTATTTTCACTTTGATCTCCCTCTTGTCTGGCCACTGTACGTGTGTTTCTTGGTTGTTATTGGATATATATAAACAAATTTGGAAAATCAGAGCTATATGAAGAGGAGGAAGGTGTAACTATGAAATATAATTTTTTAGGTGTGAGATGTTACAAAAATTTGTAGGTATTTATAGAGAAATTTTTACATTTTTTACATTTTTTTTCTTCCCGTTTCTTTCAATTGAATCACCTTTTTTTTCACTATTCCTTCATTACCGTTGGATCACTGTTTCAATTGAAACCAACGACCCAGATTAAAGGACCGTTGGAATCAAAATCACTTTAGAAGCCAACGGTTCGATGCCAAGTGTCCTGCTGCCTACTCAATGTCGCTACGCGACAAAATCCTGCTGCAGATCAGCCACATGGGGCTTTTGGATTGGTCTGTGTCTTCCATCCTTGGATTAAGCTGCGTCTGTCTCTTTGTGTTTCTTCCTGATGTCACCCACGTTCTCCAGTGGGCAGCGCTGGCAGCTCCATGACTTTGGACAAGAAAAAAGTCACTACCTTGCCCTTTTTTTTGGCCTTGGTCATGCAGAGCCAACTCTTGGCTGGTGAAGCTTGGGCAGGTGGAAGCTGAAATTTTCTTCAGCTAGGAAATACCTCATCAAATCTGAGCTGGTGCCCGGGCTTCACTTGCTCTAACAGACCAGCAAGCTCCCATCATCTACGGAAATCGATATCCATGAATATGGCATGATTAAGTAGTTCTTTAGCTCGTCTTTTTTGGAGGCTTCAATTATTATCTTATCTGCTTAATTAATTAGTAGAAAAGGAAAACCATTATAGAACAGAGATGACAGATCTTAGATTATCTTAATATTTTGTTGTTTTCCCAATATCTTAAGACCTTCATACAGAGACACTAAATGTTCCGACATACAGTGCATGCTCGATTATCATGATGTTAGAATGGGAAACAATAACTTTGAGTCTTTGATGGTCTGTGCTACAATTGAAACCCAAATGTTAAACCACTAATCTTATGTTCTTGCAATTCTAAAAGCCAAGAAGTATTGTTTACGAGGTGTAGTATGAGGCGAAAGAGAGTCATGGCACCATAAATTTCTTTAAAAATATCTTAGAGATTCGAGAGAACCGTCCTGGTGGAGCGTCGACAAGTGGTCAAAATGCTGAGAACTAGAATATGATAGTATGAAAAAGCTTTAAAGAAATTACCAAAATATAATTAAGCAGTTGATCTTTACTTGTAGGATTTTGCAAAAACTTGTATAGTAATACACTTATCAGACCAACGAATTTTACACTCTCTGTCTGAGCCATAAGTCCACAACAGCTATTACCTTGTGTTAGAGTTATAAGAAAGCTTGAAGAAGATGAGGGAAAAAACCAAAAAAGAGAGAGTTTCGTACCTAACTATGATGATGAAAATTACAGTCTATTTTTGTTTACAACAAGATATACTATATTGACTTGACTTGGGGTAATTTACCCCTTTTACCCTTAACATCCCCCCTCAAGCTGATGGGAAGGAACCAGCATCACACTACACCAAAAACTGCATCACACAACACTAATCACACAACGGAACAGAAATTATCCGTTGTGTGTTTAAGGAAACTCGATTGTACAACGGTATTAGTGATGTTCTGTTGTGTGAATGTCAAAAAAGTGATAACTTTTTTATCAGAACTACATTGCACAACGGAATTACGTATTGTCCGTCGTCTGAGTCTTAAAAAATTTAGCGGCAGATTTCCCTCCACTTTGGAGTCTTGGTTGCCTCTTGAAACACTGAAATTTGGGGTACTAGGTACAACGGATTTCACTATTTCCGTTGTATGATTAAAAAACTTAGCACCAAATTTTGAGGAAGCTTGCTTGAATGTCTTCCCCTAGATAGGCTCAGTGCAAGCTGTAGAAATTATACAACAGAATTAAGATTTTCTGATGTGTGAACTTGGAACTGGGCGGCAACATTTTGAGCTAAAATGCTGTAGGCGCCATGTTTCCCTCCATGATTTCACATTTTGATTTTTAGTGCGACACTCAGACGACAGTTGGGTAAGGTTTATGTTGTGTGAGTAACTTTGACAATGTTTTTTGTAGGTTTAATTGCCACATTGTGGTGCAAAAAAACACAAAGAGAGAAGGAAAACAAAACCTAGCACGACGAGCCCTCTCTCTCGAATAGCCTCCCCGAAACGTCTCTCTTTCTCTCTCATGAAACCTCGATCTCTCTCGTGAATCCTCTGCGAAAGCTCCCTGTCTCGTGAAACCTCACTCGGCCCTCTCTCCCCAATTGTGTGGAATTTCAACTCTCTAAATCCCTAAATCCTCCACCTTTACAGGGAGCAGACTACGGTGGGCTCGATTCTCAAGCGGTCCAATGGGGTGAGATGGGAAGACGTTGGCAATGAGAAATAGCGGCAGCTGCATTTCGATGGAGTTTCTGGATAGGCAGAGGGCTCGCTTCAACAGTGTTTTGAGAGCTCTCTCTGCAGGAAATTGGGGTTCAAATTTATGCTCGCTCTTCACTTCTCCAAACCCGCCTTCAACTCCGTCTACCTAATGGATAATTGAAGCTTCGCTTTGCGTTACCCTCCCCTCTCTCTCTCTCTATGTCTAAAGATCTAAATCAATTCAAGGCTTCTCAATCTGGTAAGGTCCCTATCTCCAACAAATTTGCTGATTTCGGTTTATTCCCTTTCAAAATCAGTTATTCCATAGTAACTCCTCTCATTTTCTCCTTGCTGACGTTGCCTCTCCTAAAGATCTAAATCAATTAGGGACATTGCCTCTCCTCTGAGATTCGATCCCTCATCGCCGATTTTCTCTCTAACTCTCGACCACTAGCAGTAATTATTCCTCATTTCAAGTCTATGTTCAGTTGGTTCCCTTGATGCTTGATAGCGAGAGCTCCCATTCAATCATTTTAGGGGCAGTCGTGGGCTTCAAAGATTAAGAGATTAGAGTTCAATTTTCAGAGAGCTCTCAGATTACCCAGTTCTTGGTGAGTCTCAAATTCATATCTTTCTGCTATTCTGCTTGTAAAGATTTCATCTTTTCATGTTTTTAGAGAAATTGGGAGCTGGTTTGTTTATTGTTATGCAATTTCTGTGGTGGGTTAGTGATTTCTCAAGTTGGGTTTCTTAGGATCAGCTTCAAGATCACACCTTTTATGCTTTTCATGCTTATGAGTTTTCATGGTGGTTACTGATTAGACTATTTTGGATAGGAAAGAAGAGTTGTGCTAAAGAAGAGGCCCTGATTTTTCAAAACTGTGTTGTGTTATTGAATTGCTGATTTTGGTTTATATTTAGTAAATGTTGCTTTCAATTTGTATGAGACTTACTCTGTTGGTTGCGTTTCTGATTGGACTGTGTGTTTTTTGTAAATCCTTATAGATTTGTCCTTGTTTATCTTTCAATTGGGTAAATTGTTAAGAACTGAGTTTGGTAATTATTCTATCCGATTTTATTTTTACTCATAGAAAAGTCATTTGGATTAGTTTCAGATTCAAAGATTTTGTCTGCATTTTATTGAAATTCTGTTCTCTGAAGAGGTTATTCTAATTCTAATTCAAGGAGTGTCTCTGGTGAAGCAGGTTATCAATAGAAGAGATTGTTTTTTATAGCAATCATGTGTTCGAGCAGTGGAATGAGAACCGACCTGTGCCAAGGTCTTGATGTGTTCAGAAGCACCAATATCAACAGGTCACTTTGATGTCATATGTTGCTTATTTTGGTTGTTGTCATTGTATTTCGATAGCAAGTGTTTGCATAATGTGATAGTATTTACAAGCTTTAGAGAAAACGGTTCTGGTTTCTCGTGTAAGTAGTGTTCAAATGAAGGTCCTTGCGTTTAAAGTAGAGTATTGTATATGTCTTCCTTGCTAAGTGAAAATTCCACCTAGTCCAGGATGTACTACTAAGAATACAACTGAATTGTTGAAGTTTCTCCTCTGCACATATAAATTTAGAGTCTTTATTTCCTTTATTTATCATTTACTTTTAGTTTGATTTGGAGTGTGATCCTTGCCAATTAAAGGGTATCAGTCACCCCAACGAACCCAAAGCAAAGAAGAAGTGGATGAGGCAAGAGGATGCCAAGAACTGTGGTATTGTTAACTATAGGTCTCATTGTGAAATTATAATCATTTTCCTTCCATCAGTTTAAGGATTATGATACCAAGAACTCTGGTATTTTGAAAAAAAATCTGCAGAAACTGTCCTACAGTACAGCATTCTTTGGTATTCCTTTTTCCTGACTTATTGACCTCCAAATGACCTGAATTTTTGATATGTTTTACTTCTGTTAGTTAGCAAAGGATCTAGAAATTTTTATCGCATTTCGACATAAAGTGAATGTTCTATGAATTTTCCAAGTTTGGTCTGTAATTGAGAAAGTTCCAGAATTTTAAATGTTCCTCTGATTTTCTGTTGAGATTTGAACTTCTACTTGAATCATTTAAGTTCAGTTTTCCTTCTTTTCATATAAGGATTGACACTCTTCTTCTTTGACTTAAGCAATCAGATTCATTGCAAGTTCACTTTGGTGGAGATTTAGGTTTTCAGCCTTGATTGTACTGAATTAAAGATATTATGCATAGTATATCCTTCTTGCTATCTTTAAACTTAATTGCTATGGTGTATTAATTAGTTTCCTCAGTCTTATTGCCATCTTCGTTATAAGCTTCACTTGTTTATTTCTTCTTTTCACTTTTGTTGTACATAAACAACTGTGTGCATTTATGCATGTATCTACCAATGGTTGTAATCTCCATACAAACCATTGGTAGATATAATTGATGTATAATTGATTGTATGGATTATGCATGTATAATTAATTGTAATAGTTATACATATATGGCTACACATTGTTGCCCGATTGCAATCATGAAATTTTTGTTTTGCTTTGATATGCTGTTGAGGTTAGAAACCATGTATAGTAGTATTCTAAATTTTGCACTTCTAATATATGGATCTGGAGATTTAGAGCCCACTTGTGGGAGGGACTGAGTTCTGCCAATCTCATTTGGGAGAGCTGATGAGATTTCATAGTTATGAGATTCTGCCAAACTTCTACTAGGACTGTCTTTGAGAGTTTTGTTGATAATATAACCAATAAAAAAAAATTTAAAATCTGAATTAGTTGTCTGACACTTTAAGTTTCTCCTCTAAACATATAAATTTAGAGTCTTTTTTTCAATTATCATTTACTTTTAGTTTGGTTTGGAGTGTGATCCTTGTCAATTAAAGGGTATCAGTCACCCCAATGAACCCAGAGCCAAGCTTTTAGTTGATCACTCTTGCAGGCATGCTTGTGAGTGATTGATGCTAGGGAAAAGTCTTTGTCCAAATCGAAAAACCTGAATCCGCTATGCATGTAGTCTGATGAAGTTACCTTTTCTCTTTGGTTTTACTCAGGCGACGCAGGGTATTACATATATATAGAAGTGGTCTACTTGGTGATGATCATAGCATCGCCCAATCTAGAGGTTCATGAGCTGGATGAGCTCCCGGAGCAGTGGCGGAGGTTCAAGCTGGCTTGGCTTTGTAATGAGCTGCTGTCGCATAATTCCGGGGCTTTGTTTCGGATTCTCAATGCCCAGAAGAAGTGGATGAGGCAAGAGGACACCAAGAACTCTGGTATTGTTAACTATAGGTCTCATTGTGAAATTATAATCATTTTCCTTCCATCAGTTTAAGGATTATGATACCAAGAACTCTGGTATTTTGAAAGAAATCTGTAGAAACTGTCCTGCAGTACAGCCTTCTTTGGTATTTCTTTTTCCTGACTTATTGAACTCCAAATGACCTGAATTTTTGATATGTTTTACTTCTGTTAGTTAGAAAAGGATCTGGAAAGTTTCATCGTATTTTGACATAAAGTGAATGTTCTGTGAATTTTCCAAGTTTGGTCTGTAATTGAGAAAGTTCCAGAATTTTAAATGTTCCTCTGATTTTCTGTTGGGATTTGAACTTCTACTTGAATCATTTAAGTTCTGGTTTTTCTGTATATTGAACTAGACATCCCAATGCTTGTTTGAAAACTGATTCCTTGTCATTTGGATTTGTAATGAATTTTTGGTGAATTTTCTAATTGACCATGCTACTGAGAAAGTACGTGTGCATGGAGGTATTCATAGACTCTTTCACAGGGAAGAGGACACTCGAAATAGCCGGTTGAAAGGACACTCGAAATAACCAGTTGAAATTGTCAATATTCCTACTGCTAATGTAGCCTCAATTTGGTTTTAGTGTTGCAAAGAACGTCAAGTGCAGACAATCTTGAGGTAAAGAGATCACTGATGCTCTTTAGTATTCATTAAGAAAATAAAGTCAGCAATGTTTTTTTGGACACTCCTATTAGTTTATTACCTTCTGTTTTTACTTGGTGAATGACATCCTCTGTTTGATTAATAGGATCAATGATATCTTTTGCTATACTAGATGAATCACTAGTATATTCAAACAATTGATACCTTGGACAAAAGAAGAGGTCAGAACGTACTCTTATCTTGGTGTGGTATGTAAGTGATCAGTGCATACTTTTTTCTTTGTTGCAAGTGATTGCTCTCTTGCATTTTATACCTATGGCATCATACTTTTAATTACTGCTAGAACATCACTCTCTGTTTCTTTCTTGCTTGTATATTATAAATTGTTTAATTCTAAAATGCTTGTATATTATGTACATAGCAAGGCATTATCCCTTTTGTTTTCATTGCATTTGTTAATTGTGTCAGGAACTAAATGGTGGAATGTTGCATAAAGAGTCTTTGGGAGATCGAGCATGGAGTACAAAGCAATGCAGCAAGCTATATTTTCTTTCATCATGTAAAACTTAACCAGGAAACTTAAATGCTTTTTAGTCTATGAGATGGATGAATATGCTTTAGCAATTTCCTTAAATTCAATAATTTATGAATTGATGTATCACAATGATTCCGGTACAAATGTTGATCATTTGATGGTTTACATTCAATTTGTATTCCAATTGTTCACTATTAATTTATATCCATTCAAAATTTGGGTATTCACACAACGCAATTATATACATCACACAATGGATTTCAATAAGTTACGTCGTCTAGTTTTAAGCTCATACAACAGAAAATACTAGAACATAGTTGTCTTACTTTAAATCACACAACAGTTAAACTACAAAACCGTTGTATGAAAATCTCAACCCACAACGGCAAAAAAGCAAATTCTGTTGTGTGAACTGTTGCGCACAAGTGTTGTGCATGGGTGCGTCCGGCATCTGTCGAGTTCTTGGACAACGGTGTTAAGAAATATACGTCGACTGACTTTTTATCATACAACGGTGAATTCACCGTCGTCTGATTTTTCATCAGACAACATCGAGATAGACGACGGTGAGTCTTCAAATCAGACGACGTTTTTTCACCGTCGTGTGATGCATTTTTTGGTGTAGTGTCAGATTGCAGCAGATGAAAGAGTAAGATCCATTATATCTTTGACCTTATGCTTGAGTATAGAAACCTGCAACATGATACATGTGATAGCTGTGACTCCACATATTGTTGTAATGTAGATAAAAAGTGATTGACTTGGTGCCTTATTTTCACTATTGCAATAAAACGGCTCACTTCCTTTTCATAATACTCAGAGTGGTTATTCCGACTAATCAAGTGGACCAAATCCTACATCTTCAATTGGCACCACACAATAGTCATTGAAAACAGGGCAAGTTTCACTTGTATCAGGAAACAGAATATCTCGCCATATATTTTCAATGCACCATTTCTAGAATGATCAATCACAGGGAAGACTTCATTGAATGCATCACCAATGACCTTTGAAATAAGAAGAACTAGCATGATAAGAAGAAAAAATTTCAGAAATTTCAGATTATTTGTGATTTCAATCATTCGCATTGAACCTTCAAGAAAAGAAACTCTTCCAAGTAGTGCATATGTATTTTACCACCAACATGGTTCCAAGTAGTGCATATCTCCGAGCAATTGCTCAATTCCAGAAGTTCTCGTCTTTGAACCTACTGAAGATTATCTCAAAGCATTTCCAATTGCACAATGTTCAACTTTTCCACACATAATATCATAACCTAGGCTTAATCCTCGTCCAACCTGCACGTTCATGTTAATGTTCCTAGATTCTATCCCACAAAATTCAGTTTCTCTACATTCCACTTTTCCATCCGCAACATTAGTGTTACATGTATCAGAACCATAATCAACAGGTTCTAGGGCTGGGCGTTTGAAGCCGAAAACCCGAGGGACCTATCCGGAAACCCGAGAACCCGACCATTCGGGTCGGGCTTTTCTGCTGCTTTTGATGGTCCGGGCTGAAACCGAACCGAGAACCTTGGCCACGGGCCGGTCTCGGTTTCCAATATCTCTAAGTTCGGGTAACCCGAATCGGCCCGATACCTGCACCATGTCTACGTGTCAGCCTTTCATTGGCTTTTAAACTCTCGAGTCAAACCCGAGTACACTACCAGTCGACCACAACCTTCAGTTCATTTTTGCATTTCGCCTCTTTCAGTCTAACATGAACCCCAGCCCCCAAATTTTTTCCCCAATTTCTTCCTCAATCAGTCAATTAGTGAATCACTGAATCGGGTCGATCAAGCATTCAAGCCTCAAGCCTCTGTCCCAATTTCTTCCCTCAACCTGTCATTCGACTCGATCTCAGTCTCGGACTCAGTTTCTTCCCAATTTCCTTTCCCAGTCTCGGACTCACTCTCTCGAGTTCTTAGTTCGCAAAGCATGGCTTCAGGTCCTTCAACTGATACAAGCATGGCTTCGGGTGGCGCCACCAATGCTATAATTTCGGCTAGTGATACAAGTCAGTCCAATCCGGCAATGTGAGAGTGAATGAGATGTTGCTGCTGCTGCTGCTGCAGTGTTCATATTCATTGTTGATTGCTTTGTTTGATTGCTTCTCAATTCCTCCTATTCATCTTAAATTGCTCATTTGCTCTTCACTTGGACACTTTGTTGATTTTGTTCTATTTTTTTAAAGTTCAATCTGTGAGTAATTTGCCAAACCATTTGTGAGTTAAACTGTGAGTTAATTTGCCAAACTGTGAGTAATGCTTGATAGTTGATTAATTGTAATGTGGTCATTCTATTCATTCTATGAGTTATGATTTATGCTGTATGATCATTGTGTTGCATTTTCATATGAAAACAGAAAATAGGAAAGCTAGTATAAACTGGGAAAGCTGGATTTCTAGAAATCTGGAAATCTTAGTTCATCAGTTCTAGAACCGATAGCCCGAAAACCCGGACCGATGTTGACGGATCGGGTTGTAGTCGGTTTTGCAGTGGAAAAAATGTGAACCGAACCGAGACCGATTACTGATAGAAGCATTTTAATGTGGTATTTTAATAGTTAATTCCTCACATTTTGCTTAGTTAATTCCTTAACGAATCGATTTTTAACTCAATTTCTATTTTCTTAGGTACATTGGAGTAAATGATGGTGAAATGAGCATTATGTCCACACTTACCTACAAATGGTGGAGAAAAATGGAAATGTACTAAAATGTCAATTTTACACATTTTCCTACTCCGGCTAGGAGAAACCAAGTCAAGCAAGGAAGAAGGAGCGGCTGCCTGACCAAATGAACTTTAAATAAGCTGAAACTTTCCAGATCCATTCTAGACACCCAAAGGAACATTTCATATGAAGAGTGCAAGATCCAGATAGAAGTGGAAGGCCTTCAAAAGATCGGTCCAAAGTTCTGACTAAAAGACGAAAACTGAAAGTCGGACCTGAACGTATTCTGGAAGCATTTCCGGCCAAAATACCTTTCTAAAAGATCTGAAATTTTACCAGGGTAATCTACATTCATGGGGAATATTTGTTATGAAGAAGTCTTGGGCAGAATCTAAACTTTCGGTGGAGATGAAATTGAAGTAAATGAGTAGGAAATCCATCATCATCATCACCCAAAAACATTCCATGTTTTAGGGTGTAATCATCATGTTTTCTCCATCATTTCTCACACTAATCCACCATCATCATCACCCAAAAACATTCCATGTTTTAGGGTGTAATCATCATGTTTTCTCCATCATTACTCACACTAATTTACTCCATCTTTTCCAATTTCACTCTTCTTTCTCTTCCCTATATAAACACCTTCTCCTCTCATTTAAAAACACATTCCTTCATCCATCTCATCTTCTTTGTCTCTCCATTTCCTTTCCATTTTCCTTTTCCATTCTCTAGTTCTTAGTTTTGCATTTTCAAGTCAAGAGAAGAAGAAGAAGCCGTGAGGACATAGCCTCCATCGTCCACCTTGAAGACTTGCTTCCAAGATTCAAGATTCCAACGTTCAAACTCTCCATCTCCATCTCCCCTCACGGTGTAATTCATTCTTTTTCCTTGTAATGATCTTTTGTTTTCCTTGTTTGAATTCATATGAACTTGTTTCTAGTTAACAGTAATGTTTAGGGTAAAGTTTAAACCCAACTTCTATGTTTAAATAAAGTTTTCGAATTCCATAATTGTGATTCTAAGTTGCTTATGTGAGTTTGTTCGATTGAATTTGCTTGATAGAAAACTTTTATATGTTTATCTTATTTGGGTCGACACTTATATGATTTGCATGTAATTGGTGCTAGATTTAGGTAAACGATTCACCTAATAGTTTTGTGAACCTAAATCACAAGTAATAGTTTTGTGAACCTAAATCACAAGTAGTAAAGGCTTTGGACAAAGGTCGAATTCAATTGAAGAGGATTGCAAATAGGTGAACTTATTCATAACTAGGTTGTGCACTTAAGTTGATAACATTTCTCTATGCTTCTTGCATTGAACATGTTTTGATTAGCTAGCTTTCTAGACTATGATTGCATGTTTAATAGGATTAATCTAGGTGCTTTCACTTAGGTTAATTAGTAAAGGAAAGTAAAATATGGGAAATCATTTGCTTCAAATGTTTCACATGATCGACTTCTTTCTCATGACATAGATGATCAATTATAGGATTTGAATTGAGTTTAATCATATGGATGTGGTTTTGATCTTTGTTCCTTGCGTTCCACCCCTGTATATATGTTTTTATATTTTCTTTATTTTATTTATTTTAATTTTCAATTCTATAATTCTTAAACCCCCCCTTTTATTTCGTTACTTGTATATATTTCTATTCTTTATTTTATTTTTGTAAATAATTGATAGGAGCATTTTAATGCGGTATTTTAATAGTTAATTCCTCACATTTTGCTTAGTTAATTCCTTAACGAATCGATTTTTAACTCAATTTCTATTTTTTAGGTACATTGGAGTAGATGATGATGAAATGAGCTGTTTGGCCCTAAAATGAGCATTTTGGCCTGAGAAAGCGTGTCTTGGAGAAATTGAGCCAATGAGAAAGCGAGCTAGACAAGAAATGAGGAGTGGCAGACTAACCATCCGAACTTCAAATGAGTTGAAACTTTCCAGATTCCTTATAGAAAGCCCAAGGATCATTTCTTATGAAGAGTGCCAGAGCAAACTATGAGTGGAAGGCATTCAAACAATCAGCCCAATTTTCTACAGAAGCAAAACTGGAAAACTGGACCTGTAAGAGGTCCAGCAGCATTTCCGGCCCAACCATATGGCAATACATTCTGAAATTTTACCACAGTAATCTACATTCATGGGGGAATATTTGTTATGAAGAAGCCTTGGGCAGAATCTAAACTTTCGGTGGAGATAAAATTGAAGTAAATGAGTAGGAAATCCATCATCATCATCACCCAAAAACATTCCATGTTTTAGGGTGTAATCGTCATGTTTTCTCCATCATTTCTCACACTAATCCACCACCATCATCACCCAAAAACATTCCATGTTTTAGGGTGTAATCATCATGTTTTTTCCATCATTTCTCACACTAATCCACCACCATCATCACCCAAAAACATTCCATGTTTTAGGGTGTAATCATCATGTTTTCTCCATCATTACTCACACTAATTTACTCCATCTTTTCCAATTTCACTCTTCTTTCTCTTCCCTATATAAACACCTTCTCCTCTCACTCTAAAAGACATTCCTTCATCCATCTCATCTTCTTTGTCTCTCCATTTCCTTTCCATTTTCCCAAACCAATTCCTTCATCCATTTCATCTCCTTGTCTCTCCATTTCCTTTCCATTTTTCTATACACATTCCTTCATCCATTCCATCTCCTTGTCTCTCCATTTCCTCTCCATATTTCTTCTCTATTCTCTAGTTTTAAGTTTCTGCATTTTTAAGCAAAGAGAAGAAGAGAAGAAGAAGCCATGAAGCCTCCTAGCCGTCATCATCCACCTTGTGCCGTGATAGTGAAGTCTTGCTTTAAAGATTCAAGATCAATGTCTCAAGCTCTTCATCATCCACTCCCTTCATGGTGTAATTCTATCTTTTTCCTTGTAATTTCTTTTGGTTTTCTTTGTTTAGATTTGTAGAACTATGAATTCTAGTTAACAAATAATGTTAAGGGCAAAGTTTAAAGCCCGTTTATATGTTTTGAGATAAAGTTGTGATTTCTATATGTTGATTTTTATGTTGCTTATGTGGGTTTGTTTAATTAAATTTGCATGATAGAAAACTTTTGTATTTTAATCTTATGTGGTTGCAAACACTTAGGGTTTTGATATAATTGGTGCTAGGTTTAAGAACATGAAATCGACTTTTCGTTTTGTGTAAACTTGAATCAAAGTAGTAAAGGTTTTGTGTAAAGACCGAATTTAATTAAAGAGGATTGCAATTAGGTGGACTTTTCCATACTAAGTTGTACACTTGAGTTGATAGCCTTTCTCTATGTCTAATGCGTTGAACATGTCATGATTGACTAGCTTTCTAGGGCTTGATTGCATGTTTGATAGGATTAATCTAGGTGCTTTCGCTTAGGTTAATTAGCATTGAAAAGTAAAATATGGGAAATCATTTGCTTTCGAATGTTTCACATGATCAACTCCTCTCTCATGACATTTAAAATCAACTATAGGAATTGTAATTGGATTTCTTGTATATGGATGTGGTTTTGATCTTTGTTCCTTGCGTTCCACCCTTGTATATATGTTTTTACGTTTTCTTTATTTTATTTATTTTAATTTTAATTTTAAGAATCCTAATCCCCCCTTATTTGTGTTTACTTGTATATATTTATTCGTTATTTTATTTTTGTAAATAATACTTTATTATTTTAATTCTTTATTTGTTTATACAATTGTATATATTTATATTCTTTATTTTATTTTTGTAAATAATACTTTTCTTTATTTGTTTCACAATTATAAGTGTACCCTCAATCCCCGGATAGAACGATCCCTATTTGCTTATACTACTAACGATATTTCAGGGTTAAATTATGCGCTTGCTTTGAGCGCATCAATAATACTTTATTATTTTAATTCTTTATTTGTTTATACAATTGTATATATTTATATTCTTTATTTTATTTTTGTAAATAATACTTTTCTTTATTTGTTTCACAATTACAAGTGTACCCTCAATCCCCGGATAGAACGATCCCTATTTACCATATACTAACGATGACATTTTACAGGGTTAAATTGCGCGCTCATTTCGAGCTCGTCAATTACTCGGGTTCCCCTAAAATCCAGACCGGACCGGACCGCGCCCAGCCCTAACAGGTTCAATTTCTTCAAAATCATTCTCCTCCCAATAAGGCACATATGATTCCCTCAACTCTCCATCTTCAGTGTCACATGCCAGATCTATTGTTGAGTCACAAATTACTTATGCAATTGTGCCCCATAATTATGAAAATTGATTTGTCTTCCATGCTATTTTACCCTTTTTAATCCATTTCCTTTTATTTGTAGGAAACCTTGCATTGAGAATAAAATGACTATTTGAGGCTTGAAATGTGGAGATTTGAAGCTAGGGGAAGAAGACACGGAGATTGGAAGAAAATTACAAATCGACTTTTCCGGCTACTTTTCCGGCGAGCCGCCACTCATGGAGGGTCTTTTCTCCAACAAAGGAGGACCATGGTGGTGAGAATCTCCCATCACTTGAAATTCAAATATCTCCCTACACCTTGTCCTTTTATCACTTTGTCAATTTGGGACCATTTGGGAGATAATGGTGTAAGAGCATCTCTTGCACACTTTGGGACCAAAGAGGACACACACAGCTGATCAAAGAAAGGCCAAAGATGAATTATTTAGAAGGCTTGACTTCATTCAATCATCTTCATCCTATCCAAGATCCATTTTCTCTCTAGAGAAGAGACCACTATTTCCACCACTAAAACTACTATCTCCACCTCTAAAACCTCCATTTCTACCACTACATCCTCTATTTTCTCCACCACTCAACACCACAACTCACCTTAGAGATTCCAAATTTCACTATTCTTACCAATATCAAGAGCTTGGAACAAAGAGAAGGAGGTGACTACCACCACATCATGTTCTTGGAGACCCATCTCCACCACCTCTTCCGGCATCATCAATAGTCACCCTTTACTCCCTATCTCTTTATGTATTTGATGTTTAATAGAATGTTGAAGCTTGTGTATCTAACTATGTGTGAGTAGTGAACTAGTTGGGGCTAGGGTTGAAAGCCCTAGCCAAACTTGCTTGTATTGATGCTTTTGTTTATAAATTGATGCAAATTCATGTTGTCATTCTCACATGCTAAGTCAATAGTTGAATGCATTACTTAGACCTAATCAATTTGAGTTATGTGTTTGGCATGACATGAAGTTTTTCCTAGAGATTGATTACCTTTAGGCAAAAAGGGAGCATGAAAGCACACCATGTGTGCATGTGAGGGTAGTGAGCTAAAATCACTTAGAGATAGGATTGGTTTGCTTGCTTGGTTACCTAAACTCTAAGCTTTATGCATTTAGAGGCAAAGGATTGAGACATATTCAGTAATTGAATTTGTCTCTAGGTAGGTAGCTCTAGACTTATCCGGTTAGAGTTAATAAAATGAAAGGGGTTTAAGCCTTAGTAGTCCTATCCTGATGCTAAGAGGGTAGTTGGACAATTAGCTTTGCATTATTCATATTCAATTGCTTTAATGCTTGTAATGGAGGCAAAAGGTGAAACCCGATGCCCTAACTCCCATCCATTTGATAACAACTTGTTTAAATTGTTTAGCTTAGTTTATATTACTTGCTTTCATTGTTTCAATTTGAATAGAAACTAATCTCAAAAATCAAAAATCAAAATCAAAATCAAATCTCTACACATTATCTTGCACATACTTACCATGAACTTTGGTTCACCTGTAAGCCTTTGTTTGTGATTGTATATTTGCATATTCTTCTAGTTTTTCCTTAGGTTTTCCCTAGCTAGGAAATGATTTACCAATCCTCGGGGGTTCGACATCCTTACTTAATCCCCTATTCTATAACTTGTACCTCTTGCACTTGAGGGTGGCTTTAATGCTAACATATATTAGCTCCAAGCAGCTCCCGGAAACCTCTACCTTCTTAGCACATACATTTTCTAAATCACTATGCATTTGAAGATCTCTTTCCTGCCTTGAAGTCTTTTGAGTGTCTTGAGCTAGACAAGTCTGTTCTTCTTTTCCTACACAAACTTCAACCTCCTGGAGACCAGTATCATTGTTATAATTCTGAATGCTGCAAACATTGCCAGCTGCCATACTAGTTCTAGCTGCATCCAGCATATGAATATAATCAGTGGCCCAAGCATTCTGAGGCATATCTAAATGTAAATTATCTACATTCTGTTCTGATGCTGAGATGGGAGCAGTTAAAACATAACCATCCACACTCACCAATATAACTTATGGGTTTAAATTCTGTGATTCCCCAAGAAGCTCGGTATCACAACTATCATATCGAGACCACTCATACTTTGATAACTCAGCATCTTCGTCCAAACATTCAACAGCAGTCTCTGAGTTTTCTCTTTTCCAACCAGAATCGATAAAACTAATGTCGTCCAAAATAAATTTTTCAAAATCAACTGGAACAACTTCAGAATCATTGTCTTCAGCACAACCATTTGAAACACAAGTAGCCAATTGAACATCATCACATATGGAGGCGTCAAGTGATTCAAGAATAGCTTCAGAAGCTTCTTTCTGATTCTTTGAACAAAAATTGGATGAATAAACAGAGTTGCCTTACTGTGAAAAACCTTCACATCTGGACTAAGAAAAATCCACATTGTTATTGTAGCTATAGTTCATATTTGGAGAAATGTTACAATTTTGTTGTGGGAAGCCATTTTGTTGCATGAGACCTCCAATTTACCGAAAGTTGTGTCCTTGCTGAAATATTCCATTTTGCTGAGTAATAACATAATCAAATGCTCCAAAGTTGTATTGAATTCCACCATCATATTTGGCATTTGTAACATGAGTTGGTGCAGGAGCATACCTATTGAAACTATCACCATGTGCCATCATTTCAGTCTTGCACCTTTCAAGCATGGACTTCATAGTTTGTTCAATCTCACTTTCAACGATCAACAAAAGAGATCTTAATTCTTCCATTGAAATAGAGGAGTTTAGTTTTTTTATTCTTATTATAGTTTTAATGGTAGCAAACTTTGAGGGTAAACCATGAAGAACCGAGTCTACTATGTCTTCATTTGCCATATAAACTCCCATCATAGCAAGCTGATCACAAATTGACTTGACTCGAATCAAGTACTTATCAATAGAGTCTGAGCCTTTTTGGATGCTGTATAAGGAGGCCTTGAGATTCATTATGTTATACACTGAATCATCAACATATCTCTTCTTAAGTCGACACCAAATTTCCCTAGAGGTCTTACTTCCAACAATGAAGGAGAGAGTATCACTAGACAACGTAGCTGCAAGAATAGACATAACAGCGGAATCATTCTGCACCCAATCCATGTACTCCTTTGTCATATCAGACGTAACCCCACCTTCTTCTATAACTATGTATTGTGGTGGATGAGGGAATGATCCATCAATATATCTAATGTGACCACAACCTGAAAACATTGTCTCTATCAGAAATTTCCATAATACATAGTTTGAGTTATCTAGGCGAACTGTAATTAGATTGTAGAAGTTGGATAGTAGACAATTTTGTAACACAGTACTGTTAACCATGATGCAATGCAACACATAATGGTAAAAGAACCTGTGAGAGACTCACAAATCTTCACAACCTAAAAGAGACTCACAAATCTTCACAATTTAGTTTTTTCTTCTTCTTGACAATACATCAAAATGCACTTATTTCTTTCAACAATTTTTCATCGATCAACAACCAAATTCTAGAAGAAACCCCAATTCATAACAAAGAAAACCTCTGAACTAAAATCCCCAAACTTCTAGTGTTTCGAAGTATCAAATGCTACAATTTGCAGAGATTCTTGTATCTTCAACTATAATTTCCAGTAATCATATACTCAGAACTGAAATCCAAAGCTTCGATAGTATGAACAATAGCTAAAATTTCAACAAAAAAACTCCCAAATCGATGATGAACTTCTCTGAATCTTGAGCCCAAATTAAACGAACAGCTTGCTACTTTGATCAATTGTAGTGATTCTGAAGAGAAATTTGATTCTTGATGACTTTTTCTTAACGAAATCTAGGTCATAGATCAACCTAAGCTCTTGATACCATGTTAGAGTTATAAGAAAGCTTGAAGAAGATGAGGGAAAAACCCAGAAAAAGAGAGAGTTTCGTACCTAACTATGATGATGAAAATTACAGTATGTTTTTGTTTACAACAAGATATCCTATATTGACTTGACTTGGGGTAATTTACCCCTTTTACCCTTAACACCTTGTACACTCTGAAGAAAACAATATGAGCTAGCTGGAAAGAAATGGGATTCTAATTTGTTCACCACATTTATTTTGTGGTGATATCACCAACTTATTAACACTTGCCACGTCATATAGAATTAATTGAATACTTAAAATATAATTTTTAAATAAAACATCATGATAAACTATAATTCTGTTTTATAACACGTGGCAGTTTTGTATTGAGTGGTGAGCAAATTTGAATCCAAAGAAATGCCTATACTTTACTCTAGGGTGCGTTTGGATGAGAAAACTATAAAATTCGTAGGAATTTATAAATGATGGAATCTTTAACTCCATCAATCTAAAATTCCATTAATTACAATTTCTATTGTTTGGTTGCATCTATTTAGGATTTGAAATGTGTAATAAATTAAGAAAGTTTAAAACAAATAAAAACATAAAATAGAAAAAAGTCTTGTTTTGGAAATAAAAATTGAATACTACAAAGGAATTCGTAAATGACACCAATTTTAGTGGAAATTGAAGTAAGGAATTTAAATAACGAATTTCTTCGTTTTTTTTTCCAGAGAGAAATTTAAAATTTCCAATATGATAATGCCAAACGAAGGAATTGGCTTTTAGGAATTATGAAATCCTCACTTCCAATTAAATTCCATCATTTTTTCCCTCATCCAAATTCCAAACACACTCTAGAGGAAAATCAAATCAGCATATAGCTCCCAATCGATGTAAAACTTCTAATAAGAAAGTACTTGAAGCTAGAATGAGAAAAATTGTTCTTCCTTATATAAGAATGGCTTTGTAAAAACACATGCATTTTGTCTTTCCTAAACGAAACAATCGAAATGCAGGGAGGAGATTGAGAGACAAAACCAAGCAAGCAAATTAGCAAAATGTTGCTGATGATTGGTTATGTTACATTCTTGCAGAGAAGAAACCTAGAACTAAACTTTCTTAGTATTGTGTAAATCAACCATATAAACATATATACATTGCCCCCTTCAAAATCCGGTCGATGATGAGACGACTTTAGCGAGAGTCTGCTCCAGCCCAGGAAAGTCTATATATGATGGATTGCTAACCTGTGAAGTTGGAGATATGAAACAAGAATTACGATCTTATTGCACTGTACTCGTACATAATTAAAAACCTAAACCAATTAAATGAGAAATTAAAGACTAGCTACCTCGGATTGTATGGTGTATACAAGCCTTTTGTTAACCTGGGTAGTAGCACAACTAATTACAGTAAGTCCTTGTTCAAGCAGTATTTGCAGCAATCTTGATAAGACCACACCTTGTGGCTCTGCAGAACCACCGGTAACACAGCTGATTATTACAATCTCAACGCCACCTAAGCAAGGGTTGACTGCAACACGGCTTCTTGAAAAGTTGCCTGCTAACAATGATGAAGAGCTACCAGTTGATCCACTAAGATTCCCAGCTAGGCCAAGAGCACTAGTACAACTCAAATCCGGCGACGACGTTTGTATCTTTAGGTCATTTCTCTGGGCACCGAGTTCTTTGATCCTCGTTTGCAGGTGTTTTATATGATTCACAGCGTCGTTCATATGATCTGCCAATGAACGCTTTCCCTGAAATAATCCATCCACATATATCCACGATCATAACCTTGTTCATCGCATTTAGATTATGTAATTTACGAGGATATATAAACTCTGACAAAACTAATTAATCCAAACCCAGAAAGATGTACAAAGTATTGAGCAAGTATGAAGAACAGTTGGGCTTTAACAAATTACCTTGATAGACTGAGGAGGGAGTGTGGATCTGAGTGATGCATAAAGCGCGGCCATTTCTTGTCTTCTTTTCCTTTCAATATCTCTATGCATCATCTTCTTTTGGCTATCGTCAATAATGGAATTCGCACAAGGTTGATCATTATCCATTAAACTGAAACATATATCTGGCAAGATCAGATCTTGTCGGCGGATTCTGTATTTTTGTTCAAAGGAATAATTAGATGATGAAGTACAGGAAGGACCATGTATAATTCAAGATTCCTTAGCTCTAAAGGAGACATAGTATAATATAGGCTCTCTGATCAACTACTCAAAGTAAGTACACGGAGCTGGTAAGGAAGGGAAAAGTAGTAGATTCGTTAGTTAGGGTTTTAGATCTTCCATGGACCAAATCAATATCCCAGCAGCAAGATTCCCAAAGTCTCTTCAATGGCCTAGCTGTATACATCTAATAGAAACTTGCCTCTGGCCACACAGCTTTTCATGTTTTTTGAATTGAAAATGCAACCCCACCCACCAGCATTTTCTCTCCTATGCCTCTCCATGTTTATTACACCTTTTCTACTACTACTTCTTCTTCTTCTTAATCTTTAGGCCGTTATGTTTTTTGTTGTTGGGGTTATAACCCATGTAATGACCTCAAGGGTAATAACTTTTCTATTATGATTCTAATCTAAATTTATTACATTTTGAGAATCGAATTTTTAATCTATCATCACAGTTTAATTCAGAATTCTTCATCTTTGATAAAACTTGTATAGATCCCATGTAATCAAAGAATTGATGTCATTCCTTTGTACGCTGCTACAAAGAAAATTGGTCATGCAGGAATTCTTGTTGCAGAAGGTACTGCTCTTTGCGATGATTTAAGCTCTACTCTCCTCAATCAGTTTAATCAGATTTGCGGAGAAGGAGATTATGAAGACTGTGTTCTTAACAAGACTGCTGTTCCTTGGAGTGTCAAGATGCTTGTTCAATATATTAAGCTTTTAGCTAATCAGTTCCGGTTTGTTAAGTGTTACACATATTTTTGGGTAGCTAATTTTGTTGCTGACAATTAGCTAACCTTGATCAAAATCATTCTACTCCTTCGATATGTTTGGTTGAGTTGTCTCCCCATTTATGTGTTTCTAGCGTTCCATTTGGATTAACTTGGCAGAGGTTGTGTTCGTGGCTCTTTCTTGTAGTTGTCTACATTTTTTTTTTTTAATAGGAATTGATTTCATTAGTAATCAAGCCATAGAAACAGGTCAGAGTCTAACAGAACTTACATAAGAAGATCCGGGAACCCAGATAACCTATCTAAGCCAAACTAAACTCATTAAAGTCTAATGGGACGCTTGCATGAAGCAAGCCTAACTAAGCAAGCACAACCTCGCTTCCTAAGGAAAAATCATTCATCTAGTCCTATTTGCCGACACGTGATTGTGGTACAAATAACAACTAGAAACATCTAAGAAAAGCTCATAGAGATTAACCCTACCTAAACAAGACTTGCATCAAATGTCTAATAGCAAACACTAAAATATAGCAGATAACAACCTCGGCAACAGGTTGTCTTCTTGCTCTTTGAAATCTGCTGACTCGAATTGAGCCTGGCTTAACAGCCCAAGCCCAAATCCGAGCTAAATAAAAAGAAGTCCAATCAAGTTGCCTGGCCATCACCACCGTCGCTGGCAACAGATCCTCTGGTGGCTTGCCTTTCCGCCACACCATTTTTCCTCTAATAATGAACACTAAAATCAGATGAATCTGATTGGGAGCAAGTATCTCTGCTACCTCTCTCCGGCGAGCCTTAATCACCTGCACAGAAGATTGATTGGAAAAGCCTGGAACCAGAACTTCGAGCAGAACCCCCGGCGACCTGAAACACCTGATGCACCGCTCGGCCAAAACCTGAAACCAAGAAACCCAAGCCCGTACGAAACCTCTTCGACACCCCGAACCACCAGAACGGCCTCCCTGAAGCTTTGCCTCCCTGAATAGCCGCCGATCTATCTTGATCCGACAACGCAATAAATTTTGCCGTCGAGAACTGCCTCGTCTCCAACCAAGTCAGATCAATCCGACCGTCGCCAAATGGCTGACGCTAAGATCTGCTCCTCACAACCCACGATGATGAGTCGCTGATGCTACACAGCCGGCAATAGAGCCGCGGCCACCCGCTGCCCAGAATACCCTAAGGCTCTGCTTGAGAGAGAGAGAGAGAGTCTATTCACTATAAAACTCTTTAATATGTTTCAAGTTGTAATTGTTTTTTATTGTTATTCTTTTTGTAGTTGTCTACCTGGATCAACACCCTTTTTTTTCTCAAGAAAATTAGATAATACCCTTTTTGAGTTTCATAAGACTATTTCACCGAAGCCTAAATCAAATATTGATGCTGACCCATACAATGGGGGTCGTCTTGGGTACCTTGGTGTTTGTCATACCCTTATTTTTATATTTTTTTTACTTTTAGTAAATTAATATAGTGGAAACCTACTGAACTGGTCAATAGGTTACCCAATTAAATATCGACATGTGTCATTTAAAAAAATAAAATTTACCATATTAACAACACACTCTTTCTTGATATGTAACATTGTTAAAAATCATGTAACAAGTATTGTCAAAATAATAAATTATACATAGTTGAACTACAATTACGACTTATGACAACAGTTATTGTGGTTATTGTAATTAAGTGGTCAAAGATGTAAATATCATATTTGGACAACTTTTATCAAATTTAGAACCTTGATTATCAAGTGGAGAAACTCCTTACAATACTGAGTTGTTACATATCTTTTGGTCTAATTTTAATTTTACCATTTTCACAACTCAAATGTTGTAGGAATTGTAAAATGATTGGTAATCTTGTAAATGGTATAGTTTTTGAAGTAATTACTATAATCAGAACAAAAGTTACCGCTTTTACACCAATAGTTGCTAGTTATTGTAAAATATGTAGTCATTGAGTAATTATTCCATTAATGATAAAAATATAAAGATTTACCAGTTTGACAACAAATTTGTTGTTGCACTTGTTAAATTGTCCATAAATTAGTACATTAGTCTAGGTTAAGTAATTACTATAAATAGGACAAAAGTTACCGTTTTTACATCAATTGTTGTGATTGTGGTAAAATGTGTAGTCATTCATCATTGTAGTAATAATTTCATTAATGATAAAAACATAAAGATGACAACAAATTTGTTGTCATACTTGTTAAATTGTCTATAAATTAGTACATTAGTTTAGGTGGAGTAATTACTACAAATAGAGCAAAAGTTACCGCTTTTACATCAAGTGTTGTGGGTTGTGATAACTTGTGTAGTCATTGTAGTAATAATTTCACTAATGATAAAAACATAAAGATTCATACATGTTCTATTTTATATAATATTTACCACTTTGAGGACTCATGTAACCACTTTGAGGACACATGTGGTAATTAGAAAAAAATTCCGCATTAAAGTAAATAAGGTATTCGTTAGAGAAAAGTAGGTTCTCATTTGAGTAATTAAGTCTTAAAAGTGGTAATTGTAATAGGTTCTCATTAGAGTAAAGTAAATTCTCATTTGAGTAAATAAGTCCTAAAGTAGGTTCTCATTTGACTACATTTAAAACAAATATTATTTATTTTTACACTAATTGTTGTCATTGTCGTAAAATGCATGTAAAAAGAATTATATTTGGTTAAGGAAACTACTAATGATATAATTAATTGGTAATAAATATTACTTAACTAATACTAATTTTGCGAACTTAGGTTAGAAGGTTTTTGTTTTTAATAAGGAAAAAACGTAATTTTCAATTGTGTAATTGTTCATTAATAACAAGCATTAATTCACTAATAATAAAATTAATTAGTAATATAGACTATTTAACTAAAAGTAATTCGGTGAACCTAGGATAGAAGGTTCTTTTAATTTTTTTTGCAAAAAGGAAAAATCATAATTGTCAATTGTCAATTGATAATCAAACATTAATTGGCTTTATTGTTTTCACTATCTTTATTGTTTTCAATTCAATTAGTAGTTTGTGTTACCAGAAAAATCAAAAAGGCTAAGGGCTAAACAAGTTACCAATTTGTTAAATATTTTGAACCATTAGATATATTACTAATCCAATGGTCCAAAATATTTAACAAAATGAGGGTATGACAAACACCAAGGTACCCAAGAATTCTCCCATACAATGAGGGCCACTTTGCCTAGGTACTGGCTCTTCCATTATTTTTTGTTAGAGGGCTTTATCAAACGTTGTTCAGAAGACTAAATGATGATATTTTCATCACATATTAGAGGTACAACTAAGATAATTTGCAAGCTTGTATACGTGAAATGGTCTGAAGTACACTGTTTTTTAATTAGGTGTTGTATGACTTGTATCCATCCACTTGAGAGCCCAAGTTGCCCTTTTATACACACACACACGTGTGTTTGTGTGTGTATATGTATGTAACCTGGTCATAACTCATCAGTCGATAGTTGGTAAGCATCACAAGTTGCGTAACTACTACTCTACTGTGTTGATCAAGTTGCATCATGAGACTCGTGGGTTTTGCATATTAAAACATTTTCCTTCTTACTACCCGTGCGTGATGACTTGGCATTCTTTCATTCTGAAAACTAACATACATACATAGACTGATAGACTCATCGTTTTTCTGTTCCACGTTAAGAATTAATGGTCTCTGCTCCTCCCTGGCTGGCTCCACAACAATAATGAGAAATGTGATCAAGAGCGGGCTGTACTTCTGCAGCGTTACTCTTAGTAAATTTGAACTCAAAACAAAGTACCTAAGCGACTTATTCTAACCAAGCTAATTAAACATAATCATGTCCATCCGCATGGTTGTTTGACCTTGATGGTAAATGACTCTTAAACATAATTAATCATGTCCTGTTCCTGTTCTATTCTACAATTATCATATATTATGTGTGTGTGTGTATACATATATGTATTTATTTGATTACAATACTCTAGCTTTTACTTTAAAGGGGATTGACATGAAGATTTGCTCATAATATATAATCAAATTAAAGCTTTATTTGATGCTTAGTATAATTTGGTGAAGATGACTGGCATGCTGTCCTTGGGACCATATATAGGGCTGTTTAGTTTCCAAGTAGTTGTCTACAACATGTGGGATATCATGTAGTCTTAAAGCTTAGGATCTGCAAGTACTTAACCAGAAAAATATCGATTAGGGTTTGCAACGAGACACAAACTTACAAGGTTGATGGTACATAGTAGATGCCCATATCGAATGCCCACCGACCTACTCCTTGGGTAGACGACCGTCCTTGAAATAAGCTAAGCAGGGATCATTCAAATAAGATGTAAGAAGTTAATCATAGATTTCTTAAGAAATCAAATATGGATTTTCTTTGATTTGACATCAATTTAAATCTATTCCTCGCGTACGTGGTTTTCTCTTCTTCTTCTTTTTTGAAAGGGGTGGTTTTCTCTTCTTTAAAAACTAAAACTTCGGAGATGGTCAAAGTCAAACCGATCAAAATCCTCGAGCCCAACGATTCCAATAATACAGGGATAAATATTATCTGAACAATAACTATGGTGATATGCACAAGTCATTGGTATGAAAGCCTATAATTAATTGCCTGCCGCCACAACTCACATCAATAAGCATTCGCAGTAGTGAGATCGAATTCTCTTTTACTAGTGAAAGTGTACCCAACCTTCAAACCCTAGCTGATAAATCCCCAAGGTTGCATCTAGTACAGTTGCACTCATGGTCATCATTAAGGATAAATTAAAAATTAACTATAAATATGTTTATCACAGTCTGAGTGCTTCCATAACTCGATCTTATTCCCTCCCATGCATAACTATATATAATTTGTTCACAATTATTAGCCACTTTGAATATTATAATAGATTTGATACCTGATTTTGTCAAGAAAAAAGAATTAGGAAGCAGCTAATCTGCTATGTTCCAGCATTACTATATTCTCTTACAAATCTTCTTCTTGATACTGTTGGTGGTTAGGCTGCTTCTGTGCTTTCGTTCCTGGACACTACTGTTCCGGTCATGCACAATAATGCTATTGTTTAACTATAGCTAAACTTCTTATACATATAAATCACATTTTTGAAATGACTGAGAAATATACGAGCTTCCTGTTTAATTACTCTACTAAATGACCCATATCAAATAGAGTGTCATTTCAAAGTCCAAATTAAAAAGGAATAATTGAGATGAAATGATCGCTTCAGTACTAAAAGGGACAGATACAGAGACTTTATAAATTAATGTTTTAGGTCTGTGCTCCACCTGATAATGTGAATGCCAATTATGCTGGGGTTAACTTTTGCGCCTAGCAACAGTGAGAGGAGCATATTAAAAGTTTAAAGTGACCTTGGGTGAGGTCACTTCTTAGCTCACCTATCTTGTAATGGGAAGAGATCGATATCAAATTTCAAGGAATCTTTGGCATCTTAATTACCTAGCCAGCGAGGCCCATGAAAAATCGATCATATCTTCTTCCTCTTCTTTAGAGTTGGAATTAGCTAGCTAGCTAGCTAGCTGTTCACCAAGTCTTTGATTTGTTTTGCAATGTTTCCTTTACACCAGGGAAATAAGCTGGTCTTCCAGATTTCATCATCTAATCCTCACCACCAGAATTCATCAGAAGATAGGATTCTCGGATATGCTTCGCCGGATGGATGCAGCAGTACTGTTCTCAGCAACAACAATAACATGGGGAAAAGCCGGCGGAGGAAATTAGTGGTTGCAGCTTTGGATCAGACAATTATTGAAAATTCAAAGGATAACAAGAAGAAGAAAATGATGATTCATAGGGAGAATGAAAGGCAAAGAAGGCAAGAAATGGCTACCTTATACTCCCGTCTTAGATCCCTACTCCCCCTTGAATTCATCAAGGTGAAGATCAAAAACCCTCACACTTGATTTCATTTCCTTTAGATTTCTACTAGCTTCAATTTTGTAAATTTCGGACCAAATATATAGGATTATATATCTATTAGGGATTTGACAGATTCTAACTTAGGGTTTTTGTAATATGGTGGGAAATTAATTAAGCAGGGAAAGCGTTCGACGTCTGATCACATGAACGAAGCTGTGAACTACATAAAACACCTCCAGAATAGAATCAAAACATTAGACGCAAAGAGAGATGAATTTAAGAAATTCCCTAAAATAAGCACTGATGTTGACCGTCGCTGCACTACTGGAAGCTCTTTGAATTCAGATAAGGTGAATTTGCCTAGCTGTTTTACAGTCCAGCCAAGTTCTGGTGGAGTGCAAATTTTGGTGAGTGGTGGCTTCAGAGAGGATGGGTTACCACTCATTTCAATCTCAAGCGTTTTGGAAATTCTGCTTGGACGAGGGCTTACTGTTGTTAGTTGTGTCTCCTCCCAAGTAAATGAAAGACTCCTTCACACTATCCAGATTGAGGTATATCAATTTTGGTTTAGGGTTTTGAATTGCTATATATTTTGGTTACAGTTTTGTGTCAGTTTTAAGTTGCTATTTGCGGTTCAGTACGTGTTAAACTATATAGGATTCTTACTCCATATATATCAGGTCGATGATGTGGAAAGTCTGGATCTTTCTGCGCTGGAACAGAAGCTAGCTAAAGCGCTTCCAACATCCAGAAGTACTATCTCCAAGTAACACTCAATCTAATTGTATTGATTCGTAGCGACTCATAGTTAAGTAACTAATTACAGGTTCCCTCCTAAGTACTAGTTTCTTTTTTAGTAGACCTCCCAGAAGGTAAAAGTGAACAAAAAGACTTGTGATTAATTGATTTCCTTTCCGAGTGTTCTGTAAGATAAGGGAAGATGAATATTGCCAAACCTCCTTGTAAAGCTTCTCTCTTTAAGCCAATAATTAGTTACTATGAAATGCATAATATTTTTTTTTGAATAAAAAAAATGCATAATATTTTTGAAACTCATAGATCATATCTAGCTAGCTTCATGCATGACTGTGATTTTCTCTGGCAATGTACGTGTTGGATATATAACATTTACAGATTCATACATGTGAGGAAGCAAATTATTCGTCAATGATTATGATCGTCTATTATTCAAAGGAGTATGGAGTAGTCCTGCATTTATTCATTAGTATTTCTGGCCACCTTGTATTATTTGGCTTGTTCCATCAAACATGCATATAGTGTATCTGGCCACCTAGCTGCTTCCTGGATTTGATTTATAGTTTAATTAGCTGCTTAATAATTAAGTTCTTGAATTTTATGAAGAGAGGCATTAATTTGTCTGAGTCATATATCGAAGAATTGTGTGGACATATCCTTTGCCGGAAGCATCAACTAGCTAGCTTCTTTGTAATTTCCATTGATTGAAGAATTATTCAGTACAGATTTGGCACGAGTTGTATTACACGCATCCAACATAATCAAGATGAGTTTTTCTTTAATAATGGGAGTTATTTATTAGGAAGCTGGCCTTCATCTCATGCAAGTATATATCAGCCACGTACTTTTGTATATACATCTAGGCTTCCTCACATCTTTATGCCCTTAATTTATTACTTGCCATCAATCATGATATGCAGCATAGAATTCCTTTGTCAAATTAATCCATGCCTTCTAGCCTTTAATATACAAAACAGAAGTAGACTTGGTAGGTAAAGAGTTATAGCAGGATACATTTTATTATTTTTTATTTTATTACTTTTTTCTGGTTTGACTTTACTATTTTTATTTTCATGATATTTCAGAATATGAAAAGTAAGTATGTAAAAATTTTAAGTATTTAAACTCTTGGACATATATACCAACTCTTCCAAGGGTGTCCACTAGTTGAACCCCATCCTGTAGACTCCCTGTTTTGCTCATCCCCTCCGGCAGTTGTTTGATCGGTATATATATAGAGGATCCTTCTATTAAGGGATCTTTTTTTTTTGTCATTTCAAGGGATCTATTGAGGGACCCATTGAGATGTTTAAGATGTGAATATGTGATAGAAAAGTAGGTCTAATAAGCGATCCCCTAAAATGGCCAAAAAAATAGATCCCTCACTAGAATGGCTCCACACACACACACACAGATCCTATCCAGAGCGGAGCTCAGCTTTGAAAGTGTGAAGTTCGAGTTTTGGATCACTTTTCTATCGCATATCAACATCTCGACCGTTCAGTTTTTAGGTACTATTGTATAGATCATCTCTGTAAATTTTCAGTCTAACTCGCTTAAACCAATGGACGGACTGAATCTGTCAACCTAAATCGTACTATGTTTAAAGCAGTCATCAATGTCTTAACGATCATCATTTTGGCTAAAAATTTGCAGAGATGATCTATACACTAGTACCTAAAAACTGAACGATCAAAATGTGGATATGCGACCAAAAAGTGATCAAAAACTCAAACTTCACAAGTTAATTTCAAATCGGAGCTCCGCTATGGATAATATCTATATATATATATGCACTACCAAAAATTGTAAATCCACAATTTTGTTTACCGTTTTCATATAAGCTTTTATTGTTTTGTTATTCTTTTAACTTTTTGTAACAAAATCTTATCTCGGATAAAATAGGAACATGATAGAAAAGTTTTAAAACACAGGCACACATTCCCAAATGATTATTAGTGGAGCACAAAACAAACTGTGCAACACTTGATTTGTGAACATTAGTTGTTGTAGTGTTCTCCTAGTTGGTAACGGTAACTGACTAGAAATTTTTTGGTTACAAATTGGACCTAATTGCCAGTGTGGAAAGATGAAAAATATGCATTTGCAGTTGTCGCTATACTCAATGTCTTCAGCTTTCAACCAACTGTATTGCATCTCGGAATACCAGAAATAGTTATCACACAATAAACTGAAAAATAGGTTCATTAGATAGGCAAAAACTGGAAATGCATATTTCTCCTAGTATCTTTCTCATGAAATTTCAGTGACAATTTGTTGGGCGGAGACCGAAAAGCCCGTAAACTTAATATCAATGGGCTTGAGGGGTGAGTCGAGGTTACAGTAACGTTTGCTACTCGAAATCTGTGGTAACATGCGCAATTGAGGCAATTGCCAGACTAGTTTGCCCCATGTTTGGGTGGTGGCTGGTAGGATGAGGCCTCATACTGAGCGTAAACCTGAACCCGGCAACGAGTACCTTGAGTTTGATAGCAATGTAGGGTGCAATCTATGATTGATGTTGTTTTGCAGAACCAAGTGTGTGCACTCTTTTCCCTTCATCTCGACAAAGTTTTGACGAGGCCACATTTTTTGTTATATCGTCTGTTGTAAGCTTGTCCTCTGTTTAATCAGATGTTGGCATTTCAATTATTTTGATCACAGATATTCAGAAGTAAGATTCTACTTCTTTTGGGTGGAATACATTCATTAGTCAAAATATACAGTTGCAGGAAATTAATGTGGGATGAGTGCAATACAGCTTCAATTTATTGGTTGGATTATGAAGCTCTGTCTCCTGACTCGGACAATACCAAAAATCTTTGATAGAGCTGCTTCCTGTTTCTTTCTCATCTATCCAGTAAGATACATCACTCCTAGCTATGAGTCAACAGCAAAGAATTTTTTTCACTACTGGATGTTCTTTTATGGGACTACTAAGTCAGAATTGGGGCAACTCTCAGAAATTTACAAATGAAAGCATAGAGCATTATCATTTGGTCCACGGTGCCACAAAATAATCAGCATTAAAAAAAGAAACTCGAGATCTATTCCTCAGATGCAGGACAGAATTTACTGATTTTGTGGAAGTAATGCCTAGATTTTTCTCCCAAAGCTATTAGATAAGAAAAGATACCACTCATCTATACTAATAAAGACCATGAAAAGTAATGTTCTGCAACAGCAAGCCTAATGTGTCTATGGTGAAAAGCTTATGATAACATGGGGAAAATAACATAATATGCCCTATATGAACTTGTGACATCAGCTGGCTGTAGGAATATGTCACAACTGGCAACTGATTCTGTAGCTACTATTTGTAGCCATCTCTACCTGGAATTCATTATTGGCAGACTTACAGAACCAGACCAGTAAGATACACTATAAGCAGATTCTCTTTGTTTATCTATAAATGCTTTAAGTTCCAGTTACTCTCTACTTTTGAAGAAATCATATATATTGCTCACTGGTTCCACTCCCAAGACACTACTACCAAGCTACTCAAGAACAATTCTTTCATTTTGGTAGATAAAAAAAGCACAAAATAGCACCACTAAATCCTCTCCACAAGTCATGTCATGCCCTTTTCTGCACAAATGATGGAACAACCAAAGAAAAAGACCTGTTTACCGGATCATCTCAAGCTTGTGCAAACTACATAATGGCACCAGCCACAGGAGAATCTATATGCACTTCGTCCCAAATTCAATATGTATAACCTTTACTAATGCATTATAGTCTACATTTACTTTCCCTTGTAAGGGTCAAAAATGTCTTAAATATGAAAAGCACACAGTCAATTAACCTCCACAAAACTCGAGATAGGAACTAAACAACTACCCTGGCCAAAAATTTCAAATGATGATTGCACCAAAAATTTCAAATGATGAAAAGCAAGTTGCTTTCTTTTTTGCCTTTCTTTTCCTTTAGGTGGAAGGGGTCAACTAAAAGAACTTGATTAAGCAAGTTTAATCAAGTTCTAGTTCAATATCTAGAACACTGATTCAAATGACTAAGCTAAAAAGTATGGACCAGATAAAAAAAAGCAAAGTTAACCTGCCTCAAAGTCAGTGCAATAAGAATAGGATCAGGTAACAGTGCTCACCTTTTTATCTCTAGTTATTGTTATATAGGAAGCTCAGATATATTCTGGATTTGTAGGCCCTATCAGTAAAAAAAGAGCAACTGAAATATGTTCAAATGATCAGTTCATTATATAAATTAGAAAATCTATTTCCTTTTCCTCCTTTGGATACACAAATCATCCACAAAGATGACGTAACAATGATCTACAGCAGTATACCACCTAATTTTGATGAAAAACTAAAAGCGTACATTAGAAACTCACCGGACCTTTCTATGGGACTTGTGTGAGAACCGTGACTGAGCTGACGTGGTTAACTCCGGTGGTAATTTGGGTGGTTCTAACTCACCAGTCAGCATCCCCACAACCTCTTTCATTGAAGGCCGGCGAGCAGGTATCTTTTGCAAACAAACTAATGCCACGGTGATGCAAAGGAGAGCTTGTTCTTGCTCCAGACCCTGAATGGACTTATCAACAAGATCAATAAGCTTCCCAGCACGAGCAAGATGGCGTGCCCAAGACAACAAATTCGCTCTCTGGAACTCTGACAGAGGCGAATTTGTTACCTGAAGTGGGCGCCTTCCGGCTATAACAACCAACAACAACACCCCAAAACTATAAACATCACATAATTCTGAAGGATCACCACCAAAACCATATTCGGGTGCAACATAACATACAGTTCCTCTCATACTTGGCGTACTACTCATGCCACAGCTTTTAGGAATTTCCCCACTAGCAGAATTATTACTAGCATTACGGCGAATTCCATCCAACCACCAATCAATACTACTCATACTCCCCCAACTCCTGCTCCTACTCTTCTTCTTCTTCCTGGTCTCAGCATACAATTCATCATCGTGTGGCCACCAGTCACTCTCATTCTCATCAAAGCTCATTCCTTTACTCTGCTTCTTATCCTTCTTCTTTTTCTTCTTTGTCAGCTCCTCACAGTACTCCTCCTTCCACCATTCCCTGGCAGGCCTCCTCTTCTCCTTGCTCGAAACTTTCCCACTCTCCTCCATCGACATCCACCAATCCAATCTCTTCCTATTCCTCTTCTTCTTATTCTTCTTCTTCTTCTTCTCCGACCTCCCCACCATTTCACTACTTGAAGCAGCCGTGGGCCTCTCATTCCCAATCTCATTCCCAATCCACTCCATCACATAGTCCTTCACACCACTCCCATTCTCCTGTCTCATCCACCAATCCTTATTCACACTCGGCTTCTCTCCCCCCTCCTTATCCACATTCTCCTCCGGTGGTGAGGCCGTCACCGGAGTCTCCGGCGAAACAGGCAGCTTGATCACTAAACTCTCCGGCGACTGATCAACTCCCAAATTCAAATCCTCAAAGCCTGCAGTGGCAACACTAACACTCTCGGTTTCCTCAACCACAGAGCCACAGTCTTCGAGCTCCTCCTTCTTCACCTCCACACCATCACTCTTCTTCACATCCTCCCCAATCACAACCTGAATTTCCGACTTTAGCCTCGCCAGCCCGAAATCGGCAATCTTCACATTGAAGCCGCCGTCCAGCAGCACATTACTCGGCTTGACGTCACCGTGCACAACCGGCGGGTCCAATCCATGAAGGTAGCAAAGACCTTTAGCTACATCCACCATAATCGAAAACCTCTTCTTCCACTCCATCAGCTCCGGGCACTTCCGGTGCAGCATCGCGTCCTGCAGGTTCCCGTTGCTCATGAACTCGTAAACCAGCAGCATACGGCGCCGTTTCCGATCGGAGGAGAATCCCAGGACCGAGATGACGTGCCGGGAGTCCAGCATGGAGGCGAAGAAGAGCTCGTTCTGGAACTCGCGCTCGCCCTGGAGGGACCCGGAGTCCATCAGCTTGACGGCGACGTCCTGCCGGGTGTGGGGGAGCGTTCCGAAGAATACGGAGCCGGAGCCGCCCTGGCCGAGGCGGCGCGTGGGGGAGAAGGAGTCTGTGGCGCGTCGGAGGAGGGAGTAGGAGAAGCGGTGGGGGGGCTTGGAGTCGGCTTCGGGGGCGGTGCGCTTGCGGGTGATTTTGCGGAAGCAGACGAGGAGGAAGAGGAGGAGGGAGAACGCGGAGGTGGTGGCGGCGCCGGCCAGTGGGACGAGGGGGTTGGTGCGGTGGGGCTGCGGTGGCTGGGGAGACGAGGGTGACGGGGATTCGGTGATTGGGCGCATCGTGAGGTCAGGAAACTACATAAAAGGTTGAGTCTTTGGGAATTGGGTGTGACTGATATAAAGGTTGAGACTTTAGTAATGGTGGGTTGGTTTTAAAAGGTTGAGTCTTTGTTAATGTTAATGGTGGGTTTTTTCAGAGGAAGAAGAAGAAGAAGAAGGTGAGTTGTTCAGCTGGTTCGTTTTGTGCCGTGAAGGACTGAATGAATTAGCGTGCTTCTGGTAAGTTTTTATTTTTGGGGATTTATTGGTTTTCTTTTACGTTTTTTCTTTTTCACTTTCCAGTTTGTATGTGGCAATTTGGCGCCTGTCTAGTATAGCTTTTTTGCTTCGGATTAAAACAAAATTACTGTAATTTCGCTTTTCTTTTTTCTTTGGTAAAATAGTTGCTCTAAGTTTTTAAATTTGTGGGTTAATGTAATAAGCATGAAAAAAAAAATTCCTTTCCTTTTTATTTGTTTGGTGGTCTAGAAAAGTAAAAATAAAGAAGTGGAATAAAAAAAGAGAAAAAAGAATGGAAGGAAATAAGACCTATATAATTATGTCATTATAATAGGAGGAGTGCCAAACAAACACTGGACCTGGAGGTCCATTGGTTTCATTGGGTTAGGTTTTGACTAATTTATTCTGATACTTAATTTGCCAATTCCCTATAAGATAGTAACTCCTTACTTACTCAACATTTTCAATTCAATTATCTTAATACTTTCTTAAAAAAAGATGAATGTGACCTTTTCTATTTTTACACTAAATTCAAGGAACGTTCAAAACAAGCACCAAACTTATGATTCGCCAAGCCAAGAAACCCTAATCAAAGTCATTTTCTAATTTTAATTAAACTACAAAATTTCTCTTTCATTTCCTTCATCGATAATAACTTAATTATCCGTCTCTTTCAACAATAATGACTTTATTAATTTTTTTTTTCCGTATGAAAAAGGATATGTTATTTGACTTATTGAGGAGGATAGGTTCATTTGAATAAGGTGCATGGTCTTGACTCAATCTTGCTAAGCCCCTTCTGCCGCCGCATTAGTTTCTAATTCACACTGACCTTTTATTTTCCAGTCAACATTTGGAAAACAAGCCCAAAGTAACGTAGACGATCGATTACTCACATTACGTGACCTGAATCTCCCGCACGTGCAGCCATTTTTTCCATTAAACCATGATTTAGAATTGGATTAATTGTCATTTAATGATAATTAAAAAAACACAGAGTGTCTGCATCAAAACTGGGTGAGAAACTGAGAATAAACCAAGTCAAACATCTTGTTCAACTAACTAATCAGATTCCACGTGTGGAAAACACAGTTTCCACTTCTATTATTAGATTCGATTTTACAGGTTGATTACTTTCCCACAAAATACAAATCAGTAAGTAAGAACACAGATTATATAATCCAGAGGAATTAGATATTTAATGGAGGAAGATGGGGAATATATAGTTCTAAAACAGCCTGACCAATAAAATCTATGTGTAAGAATCTTAGAAAAACATTATACAACGTGGTTTTCGACCACAACCTACTGTCATTGCCCAAAAACCAAACAAAGAGTTTCACATGTGCCACGAAGTTTCCATGTGGCTAGCTGGGGCATACTCCTCATCCAGTTTTGTCATGGAGATTCATGGATCATGAACCATTTCTATTGCTTTTGCAGCAAGAAAAGGACGGTACTTTCTGTGTCGAAAACCTCTCTCAATGATCGGTTTTGAAGGCACTTAAAGTCAAACAAATGAATTTTGGAAGATAATCTATAGGACCAAATCTTTACTGTAGAGATATCATCCTTGTCTCAAGAGAGCATATACATTTACTAAACTACAAGGTGGAAAGAAGGCAAGTTACAGAACTGAAACTACCAGAACCATTCAAACCTGGCATCGACAGCTTTAACGTTAGTTTGTACAAGGGGAATTCTTCCGAAGAGGGAGATGAGATCATTGAGGCACTTGTTGCCACTCTTGCTGTGCCTTTTCAGACCGCTAATTCCTGAAGATCCAAGCTCGTACATCTTCCCTGCATAGTTTGTGTCCCCACCAACATAAACATCAAATTTGCTAGAGGGACAAAATTAGACATGAACTTAGCACCAAAAGCTCAAGATTACTATGGCACAGTTCAGTTGGGCCAAGAACAGATTCCAGTCTTATTGTGTAAAACACTATATATTTGCTGATTATTACTTCCTCTTTGCAAAATCGTATGTGAACATACAACTAAAACTAGCCTCAGTATCATTTACTTTATGCGAACTACAACTAATACTCAGAACTTCAGTTTCCAAGTATTGCTTGCTCAACATAGGTACATAAAGTGAGGGAAAATGTAAAGAGAAGCAATTACTGCTAAACAACCGTACAACATACACATTAAAGGTCCAGACCATGCCTCTGATATTCATATAATTGTAATACACTTCAAATCATCTACTTAAGTTTGCAGTAACAGATGCTCCCTTATCCAATGCAGTTAATTCGATGACAATTTGAGTAACAACTTAGGAATCGATAGTCATATGATTAAATATGCCTTTTGTCTATTATTCCTGATCTCTAAGCAACTTCCAAAAATAGATATCCTTAAATAAATTGATGCTCAAGTAGAGTATATATTACCATATCATACCTCAAGAGTATATACAATTGATGCTCGTTTAAGTTTTAACATTTGACTTGCTATCTCTCTGTTTTATCTGTCAAGGTGGACACGAACAATGCAATGTTCTGCAATATTTTGACTTGATATTTGGTGTTATTCCATTGAAAACATCATTTCGTTGAGTAAGACAAACTTCGTTTCTGTTCTGATTTCTTTACAATTACAGGTAAAGGTAAGTTTTACAAATGAGTGAAGAAGTTTTCAAACAAGTAAAATGTTTCACACAGTGATGGCTTCACTCAATTTGGGGTGTCCGAATATGCATTGGACAAGCTATTGTATAGGTTTATTCATTAGAGTGGTTCACAAGTCATAAGTTATTATTTCATTTTCAATATCTCCAAAAAGAAAAAATCTAATTGTTTCAGTTTATATAGAGAGAGCAATAGCCTTATTTCTGCCAAAAGACAATCTAACTATAGTCATTTGGACATCAACACAAAGCCTGAGTCTTACATCCAAATTAATTTGCAGATATATAAATGTCAAGAAAAGGAAATGCGAAACCTACCTTTCACCCAAATCGGAGGTGCACCGGTGGCATTAGCAACAAGCAATGACATAGCAATATCTTCACAGTTTCTGCATAAACACATCAATTCAAAGTATAAAACCAGTGGCAGCACATAAGCAAATGAGAGCTAATAGCCATATGTCACATATGTTTTTATATCTACCTTTCCCTGGTGACATAATCACGAATGGATGCGGTCATATCGTAAGTATACAAATCCAAGTATTTCCTATGAAAGAATGCAGCTTTCGGAAGCAGCATGCTGTATGTCCCCATCCACCAAACTGACCACCATCCCTCATACTCATAATTCGCCACGCCACTCTTCTGTATCAATTTCCATCCAAACAAACACATCAATCAAAAAAAAAAAAATCGAAAACACACAATCCATCACCATTTCCCTATCAAAACATTTCAAACTACACTAACCTCCTCATCAATCCAATGCATTCTCGGAGTGAACCCAACCATACCATTCGGCGCAGACTGCCAAACTCCGAAAGCAAAATCCAATGTGTCACACGAGACAATCACATCATCATCAACCGAAAACACAGCATCAGTTTTCATCCCCTCAATCGGCTTAAACCTATTGTTCAAATCCTCATCCTGCCTCATCCCAAACCTAAAGTCAAGTTTTTGAGCCGCTCTTGATTTTGAAAACACCATCTTTTCAAGACGAGCCTTCATTGTTTCTGAGTGTGGATCACTATCAGACCACACCACATGAATAGCAGCAACCCCATCACACGTGGCATAGTGAGCAACCGATTGTTTCAAAGCAGAGCTTTGCTTCCATGTGTTTATCAGAACAGTGAATCCACCACCCCTGAAGATTTTTGATTTATCAAAACCGAAATTGTAGTATAAATAAAATGAGGTTTGAGTTTTGATTTGTACCTTGGAAATGAGGAGTTGGGTTGGGGAGGGAGCCAGCCCATGAGAGAGCTGAGCCTGGAGGAGAGGAAAACGACGAAGCAGAGAAGGAAAACAGAGGCGACGAGTCTGAGCTTGCGCGGGCAAAAGAGGTGGCGGAGACGCCGAAATGGCGGGAAGCGTGGGCTGAAGAGGGGTCTGGAGGCGGCTTTGGCTTTGGCTGGGGAGTAGAATCCGCCATTCATGTCGGAGGAGGATATGGCTGCGGCCATAGCGGCGGTGGGGGCGGAGTCGCGGATGGAGATGGTTGTGGACATTGGGAAGCGTTAAGGTTTGGGAGATCGGACGGTGGTGGTGTTTGGGTTGGAGGTTGACATTGTGAAGATGTGAGGGTGGTGAAGAGTGAGAGGGGAGTTGAGTACTTCGCCACTGCGTACCGGAGGTGGCAGTTGGGAATGGGAGGGAGAGTACGTGTCCCAAAAGGCGGTTGTATTTGGGGAAAGCTGGGTAGGGGTTGAGAGTTGGGCCGGATCTGATAGTTGAGAAGTAATTGAGTAAGGCCCGGTCCAACAAAGGACAAACAAGATATGTTTTCAAGTCGGAAGCCTTATTAGGGACTTGGGTTGTTTGTGCGCGGTTATCGGGGGGACTGAGAATGATTGAAAGAGCAGAATCAGCAGATTATCAATCGGGTTCTATTACTCGTCAAAACAAACAAAATTAGAGGGTAGACTGAGTTTGCAGGCCTACAACTCTCCGATGCCTAAATCAGATATATATGAGAATATTGATAGAGTAAGGGTATGAATTGAAAGAGTAGTTGCTTGCTTGGTATAAATGAGAGTGAATGCATGTAGTGTGGGTTAGGGAATTGTCTCTTTTCCATTTTTAATGTGGGACTAAATATGGCTTACTAAAATTGGTAATGTGAGGTTAGAACCTCCACTTGACCAAACCACAGGGGTGGTTTAACCACAGGGGTGGTTTCGGTCAGCGTATGTGTCGGGGCCTGGGCCCACATTGTAGAGTTGGATCCCAAGTGTCTCATAGTGGGCCATACTCTACTCTTGTTAGGTGTCTAGTCGGTACTTGCACCGTTTACACTTGAAAAACAAACTTCTCACCTAAGAGAGCTCTTGACTAAGGACTTGGTGAACTTGTTCATACCAGTTATGTGCTGAGTAAAAACACCACAAATACTCGGCCATCAGACCAGGCGGGAGCAGAGTAGGGCCCACTGACAGACACTTGTGACCCAACTCTACAAGGTGGGCCCAAGACTCGACACATACATTTACTGGTACTACCCCTAGGGCCCGGTCTAGTGGAGGTTCTGATCTCACATTACCAATTTTAGTATGCCACATTATGAAAATGTTCATCTAGTCAGTTGTTGACCAAGAAAATAATGTTCAATCGTTGTTGGATAACAGAGAAAATTATCATTAAGTTGAGGTGTTTTATTTTCCACCCTTAGATGTAAATCTAAAGGTTATTGAGTATACATTTTTTGGTCAGATGCTGGCCAGGTGAACATCACTGTGCCACATTTAGTCTCATATTAGAAATGGAAAGGAGACAAGTCCTAACCCACTCTATATAAGTATATATATATATATACATGCATTCACTCTCATTTATGATAAGCAACTACTCCTTCTGTACCCTAACCCTGTCAATATTCCCATAGATTTCTATCTTTGGCATCAGAGAGTCGTAGGCCAACAACCTCGATCTACCTTTTGACTATGTTGGTTTTGTCTACTCTCTCAGTAATTCTCAGTCTCCCCGGGATCCATGCAAAAACTGGGATCTAACCTATTCAATCGAATCCAAACCTTAACGACCCAAAAATATGTAATTTTTGTGGTTCATTGAAGCGAACCTCAGACGCTATTTCATTAGGGTTTTAATCGGGATTAAAATGCCCCTTTAAAATGCCCCTTTAATAGTTGGTTTAATGTGAGTTCCTAGCATTAATTGCTTTTCTGTGGGCCTGCGATCGCCCATTCTTGTTCGATAATAGGACCTGCAATCGGGACAAATCATCTGCCTAGGTTCGTGATGAATACCTGCGTTAAGCTATTGACTGATAGAACTGAAATATTTGCAAACAACCTAGTCTTTCTTTATAGGGAACCAAAATGCAATTATTAGATCTACCGAATCAGGTGCTGCACTCCTGTCTACATCTATGATCTCCTCAATTATGACACTTGGAGAAGTTGAAGGAAGACAAGCAATTTAGGACTACTTAAGTCTGTGACTCTAGCTAGAAAGTAGAAGTTTAAATTGAATTAGCCTTATCAAGCAATCCAGACCACTGTTCATCTTGGCAAGTCCAGGAGACAAGATCATTGAGGTGCACGTAGAGAGCCAGCCCGAATCCAGTTGTGTACCTTGGAATCTTGGATGGCTTTGTTATTACATATGGTCCTCCCCCAAAGACGGAAATGCTAGAAGCCTAGGACCCTTTTGGGAAAGGCTTTTCTGGCGCTAACAACAGAGATAATGATGGTTCCATTTTAGAATCTCGCTAATTCATAAACCCACCTCTGCAAATCTCACATCTCCAAGAGTCCTCTTCTGCAAACCATATAATTCGAATGAGACCATGAGAGAGCTATAAGATTCCATTGTTTGTTCACTCATCCACCCAATAAGCGGTTCTTGCCTTTTCTCTACTCAAACCTTCTCAAACTCTATATCAATCAGACAATCACAGTTTCTTCTCATGCCACTACTTGGTATGCTCTGCTCTCTCTCTCTCTCTCTCTCTCTCTCTCTCTCTCTCTCATTTGTTAATGCATGCAATGGCAATTGTGTGCATGAAATCCCCAAATCACCACAAAGAAGATGACCAAATAAAGCCACTAGTCTTCTGCACCTCTTTTCTCCGGTACGCGACAAAAAGCCATTCCTAACGCAGCAGAACTCGAAGTCCCACTCATCGACTCGGGCGACTTCCTCTCCGGCAATGAGAACCGCCAAACTCGTCGGCGAGGCCTGCCAAAAGCAAGCCTTCTTTCCCTGTGGGACTTGGAGTTCTGGTGTGTTAGGACATGGCTTTTCGTCGTCGGCCCAATTTATGTTCTGAATTCTGATGTGTGCTCCTTTCGTCGACGTCAAACATAGGTAATCCTGTACGTTTATTTTTTTTTTTCACTTTCCAGTTTGTATATGGAAATTTGGCAGTACAGCAAAAAGAAAATTACTAGGTTTTGCTTCTTTTTTGGTAAAGAAGTTGCTCCAACATTCTTAGATTTAGGACCAAAGTCATTGATTAATGCAGATTGTGGTGTACTGATTAGGCATAGGAAAAGCCATTGTTTAATTAATGTTCCGACATTACTAAAATCTTAGAGGACGATTGGTCCGGGTTGAGAGTTGGGCCGGGTCTGTAGTTGAGAAGTAATCGACATCCATTGAGTAAAGTCCGGTCCAACAAGAACAAATAAGACAATTTGGCATTTTACAAACATTACTCACCTGCAAATTGCAATGCAAGAAATTGCCAACACAGGCTCATTTTCCTAACCAGAAATAGTCTCTGCAGAAAAGGAACCAAAGGGAGCTAAACCGTGTGCAGCTCCATTGCCCTCTTGATCCGAGAAGGAAGTATTGGCGTCCATGCGAGACACTACATTCATCATAGAGCACCATCACACTCATAATCAGTATTAGCCTAGTGATGTCGCCTTGCAAGTAGCACGCCAGCCCTCAAAGCCAACAATTCCACTCCCACAAGCGCCAACAGTCACAATTCAACTTTGTACTCGCAGATGGAGGACTGCCGGTTACTAAGTTGACTTGGTTGCCTCTTTGGATACACAGTCTGAACCCGCAAAAGTCATCAATATAAGTACGATCCCTCTGAACATTTAACCTTGAATCACCACTGCCACCTCTCCAAACAATTGCATTCCTTGCATTCCAAATACCACACAGCAACACCAGACATGCATCAACTAGTTAAACAAGGAAATTGCTATAAGCATTCCCAAATAACACAACATTTCAAGCATTTTATCTACCGCTGTGTACCTTGACCAAACAACTGCAATTTCAGCTTTGCCTTCTCTCTTGGATCTGTTCAAATCAACTACTATGACACTCATATTGTCACAAACTTCCACGGACCCAAAGCAAGTCCTTTGCGAAGAGAACAATCAATCTGGTTTCATTGATGTAATAGGATGACAAATACAGTGGATGCTTGGAGCCATAGGGAAAATCCTTATGTCCAAGACATGTGTTAGCTACCCTGCAAGCCATTCATCTGATAAAGCATTTCCAAAATTCAACCATTGGTTAGAATCAAGTATTACATCTTCATCTTTCTGTGTTGGAAATATATTGTTGTAACGTAATCACTGGTTTCAAAACGGGGTCAATGGTCACCTGTTAATTTAAGCAATCAATGAACAAAAAAAATAGCTGCAATTGGCTCCTCAAGGCAGCTGGAGGAGCACCAACATGGGTGTTCAGTGAGACGATTCGGTGCATAAGTTGTTTGCAAAGTGTGAAGACCTGCATATGAATCACAAGATCCCTTCAGTCTTCTTAAATAAAAAAAATTCTCATTTCCTAAATTACAGAATCCATTTCCTAAGCTTGACGTAGGCTTAAGACTATATTAATCATTCAAAAAAAAAAAAAAAAGCTGAGAATAATACTGGGAAAACAAAGTAATGGCACAATAAGAAAAGGAAAAGAGAACATAAAGTATACCTATCTGTATGGCTAATTAATGTAACGATTCCCGGACAATCCCGTGAATCCGGCGACCCAGTCTCCCTTTTCCTCGAACATATAGTCCATGCAGCCAACTCAAGAAACAGTATAAGGCCCCCAATATCCCTCCTACCGTGGAGCAATCATCCCTTTGCACTACCCCCTCCATCTCCACTCTCTCTTCTTTTCCATCAACCTCTTCCCCCGACTCTGATGAATTTTCAGAGAGACTGATGAACTCGTCTGATGAAATCTCACTTTCTATTTCTTTGTTTCTCATAAAGAATGTGAGTTCTTCTAAACCACTGATTGTCAATGATTGTGTATTCCTCAAGCTGTAAGGAAAGTCGGAAAGTTTTGAGCACCCAGACAGATTGAGAAATGTAAGGTGTGCCAAACTACAGATGCTGTCTGGAAGAGAGACAAGGCTCGTGCAGTTTCTCATACTTAATACATTAAGCCCCTGTAGCCGTTCAATTGATGAGGGCAGTTTTTTAATTGCAGTCTCATCTAAACCAAGCTCTGATAGCTCCATCATAACTTCTGAAATCTCCGGAAACTTCTCAAGATTTGTGCAGCCAGAAAGATTAAGGGTCTTAAGAGATTTCATATGGATGTTGGTTGGAAGAATCTCAAGTTGTCTGCAACCTTTTAGACTTAAGAAAATGAGGTTTTTACGATTCCAAATGGATGGATGCACCTCGAATAAACTTGTACAACCATCAAGAATTAGCTTCTCAAGATTTGTAGCCGTTGTTAAGTCGGGGATTTCCTTAAGATACTGAGAGTGACTTAAATTGATGAATGTCAAGTACTTCAGAAGCTGCATGTCAAAACAACCAGGAAAATACAAGCATTAAATAATAGACAAGGCATCTAAACCGTAATTTCCATTTAAAAGAAATACCAGTAAGTAATGATTGTACCTTGGTTCCTTCCCAAAGTAGTTCAAGGCGACTAAAACGCATGTCAAGGTCGACAAGATTCTTTGGGTGAAAATTGGATGGCAAAGACTTTACGGGGTATCTATGCCAGATGAGACACCTCAACTCATGAGAAATAAACTCAAAGTCTCCAATCACATGTTGTTTACAGTTAATGGAGCCGTTATCATAAAGTCGGAGCAGTCTTAATTTCTTCATTGTAACAAAAGCCTCTGCAATGAAGTATACCTCTTTTGAGTTCGACAGATCAAGGGTTACAACTTCAACTGCTTTAGTAACCTGGATAACCAATAGAGAAAATTCTGTCAGTGCAAATATGCAGATCCATATAGAAGATCATAAGTTAACACATATCTCCTACAAATTAATTTTTTGTCAAAGTTGACTTTCAATGGAAATTTTGGTTAATAACGAAACTTTGAACAAAAGAATTACAATATTACATGTTGAAGCTTTATAAAGATATTACAAAGAAAAAGGAATTCGTCATAGATATCAATATCTCACCTGATCTGGAGTTGACAAACACCTAATTCCCTGGTAACCCTCTAATCTACTGCGGTTTCCAGGTTCATGTTCATCTTCGTGGCGAACACAATCCCGAACAATCCCCTGTAGTAAATCATGCAGTTTGATAGTCCCGTCCCTTTCTGATATAGATACGAGAGATCTATCAATTAGACCTCTTAATGCACTATAGGGAAAGAGGCCACAATTGTGCAGAATTTTTGTTGCATACTCTTTTTTCATTCCTTCAAAGAACCATGCAACATCTATTAATATGTTCCTCTCCGAGTAATGTAGGCCATAAAAGTGTGTTGTTAGCACCCAATACACCGTGTGCTTATCCGTCAAGGCATCTTCCCACTCATGTATACTTTTGTTGAAAAGAAAAGCTCCCCAGACTTTAAGATCTAAAGGCACTTGAGCATGTTGAGCGGCACGCTGTGACAGATCATCATACCCTCTCGAGGGTTCAATTGTTCTGAAGGCAAAATGTCTGAAGATTTCAACAGCTTCAGCATTTGATAGCTGGGGACGATATATTTTAAATCCACTCATTAGTTCTTCCTTTCTAGTTGTTACAATGATCCTACTCCCACCACCAAATGAATATGGCTTTTCAAGCAAGGTTTCAATCTGGGTTATATCGTCTATATCATCAAGAACAACTAGAACTTTTTTCGTACCTAGCCTTTCGATAAGCATATTGGAGCCTCTGTTCAAAATGCTTAAACTCTGCACCTTTACCTTTAAGATTCTGGTCAGAAGTTCTTCCTGCATTTGTTCTGCACTATGCTTTGTGAAACCTTCCTTGACATTCTCAAGAAAACAGTGGTGTTCAAATTGAGGAGCAATTTTATCATATACAGCTGTAGCAATGGTTGTCTTGCCGATACCCCCAATTCCACATATTCCAACAATACGAACATCATCCACCTGATCAAGACATAATAGCGATTGCATTTTATTTATATGGCGATCCATGCCAACTAAGCAATTGGCTGATGATGATGGTGACTTCTTTGGTTGCAAGAGAGAGAATGGTTGCTCTATACCGCTTCCCTGTACTTCAAGATCCACCAAGGATTCTAATTTCCCCAAGTTCTTGGGCAAGTTATGGAGATTCAAGCACCCTGAGAGAGTGAGACCTGTAAGGTATGACAAATTACAGATATTTTCAGGAAGAAAGATGAGGCTTCTGCAGTTTCTCATGTTCAATAACATAATCCTCTTAAGCCGTTCAATTGATGGGGAAAGGTCTTTGACAGATGTTCCATCCAAATGAAGCTCTCTTAATTCTTCCATAGCTTCTAAAATTTCCGGAAACACTTCAAACTTTGAACAACCAGAGAGAGCAACAAATCTGAGGGACTTGAGTTGACAAATGCTGCTCGGCAGACTCCTAAGTTCTCCACAATCTTCTAGCCTCAATGTAACAAGTTTTTGTAGTCCTTCCAAATCTTCTTCATTTTGTGGAAACACCTTAAACTTTGAACAACCAGAGACAGTAATCATACTGAGGCTCTCAAGTTCAAAAATGCTGCTTGGAAGACTCTTGAGTTCTCCACAATCTTTAAGGCTCAAAGATTCCAGCTGGCAAAGGTTTTTAATTGACAGCGGCAGTTCTTCAATTGCAACATCATCTAAATGAAGCTCAGAGAGCCTCCACATTTTTTCTGAAATCTCCGGAAACTTCTGAAGGTTCGAACATCCAGAAAGAATAAGTGTGTCAAGAGATTTCATATGAATGCTACTAGGAAGACTCTTTAGCTGTTTGCAATCTCTTAGACTCAAGACAACAAGTTCTTTAAGAGCTGAAATTGATGGCAGAAACTCTTCGATAGACGTTCCATCCATGTGAAGCTCTATTAATCCTTTCATATCTTCTACCCCCACAATTTTTGGAAACACCTTAAACTTAGAACACCCAGAGAGAGTAACATATCTAAGGGACTTGAGTTGACAAATGCTGCTTGGGAGACTCTCAAGTTCTCTGCAATCTTTTAGGCTCAAAGTGACAAGCCCCCTAAGATTTTTTATTGATGAGGGCAGTTCTTTAATTGCAGTCTTATCTAAAGAAAGCCGTGGTAGCTCGGCCATAACTTCTGAAATCTCAGGAAATTTGTCGACATTTGAGCAGCCAGAAAGCTCAAGGGTCTTAAGAGATTCCATACAGAAGCTGCTTGGAAGAATCTTAAGCTCTTTGCACCCTTTTAGACTCAAGAAAGCGAGGTTCTTAAGATCAGAGATGGATGGGTGAACCTCCAATAAACTTGTACAACCTTCAAGGTTTACTTTCTCAAGATTTGTGGCCTCAGTTAAGTCGGGCGTCTCCTTGAGGTATAGAGATAGACTCAAATCAATGTATTTCAACTTCTTCAGAAGCTGCATGTGTGTACCAGTAAAACATGCATTAAATAGCATACAAGCCATTAAAAACTTAACTGCCTTCTAAAATAAAGAATGTAAATGAGCATTGTACCTTGGTTCCTTTCCAAAGTTGTCTGATGCGGCTAGAACGCATGTCAAGGTCAACTAAATGCTTTGGGTTGAAATTGGATGGCAAAGATTTCAGGGGGCATCCATGCCAGATGAGACACCTCAACTCGTGAGAAAGGAACTTTAACTCTCCACTCACTTGTTGTTTACAGTCATCAATTAGATGGTATAATTCCCCCCGTGAACCATAATAATCATCAACAAAGTCTATGGATCGGTTATATCGGATTCTAAGCAGTCTTAGTTTCGTCATGCGAACAAAAGCTTTAGCATTTATGCGTATGCCTTTTGAGTGGTACAAGTCGAGGTCTATACTTTCAACTGCTTTCGTATCCTGGATAACAAAGTAAAAAGTTCATCAGTGCAAATATCCAAAACGTTATTTACAGTTATAAACTAATACATGTTTATGAATTTGAGTTTGGTCAAAGTTGAAGCATTCTAGTATTTCACATGCTAGGCTTTGCTGCTGTATTCAGCAGCTTCCCGTTCAGATATTTCACAAGAAAAAAAAAGTCATCAAGAATAAATAGATTTATAGTCATATCTCACCATGTTTTGAGTTAACACCTCCTCAATTTCATCAGAACTCGTCAACCTACTGAGGCTTGATTCTCGACGGACAATTCCCAAGGCCATGTCCAATAGTAAATCATGCATTGTCAACACAACATAGTATCCAGTGCTTGTCACAAGAGCTCTATCAACGAGAACTGGTAATACACTTATGGGAAAGAAGCCACAAGCCTCCAGAATTTCTGTTGCATAGTCCTTTTTCATTTCTTTAAAGAAACATGCAATATCTAGAAGTACTGTTTTCTGTAGATGATCTAGTCCTTCGTAGGTTGTCCTTAGTACACCCTCAATTCCCAGGTGCTGGCATTTCTTTATTTTTTCAAACTCAACTTCCCACTCACGTACACTTTTCTTATAGAGAGAGGCTCCCAAGACTTTAAGTGCTAAAGGCAGACCTTGAGCATATTTTATGGCACTCTGTGAGAGATGATCGTACTCTGTTGAGGGTTCGATTGTTCTGAAGGCATACTTCTTAAAGAGTTCAAGAGCTTGATCTTCATCTAAATATCCCGGTTCGTATACATCAAATTCTCTAAGTAGGCCCTTATCTCTGGTCGTTATGATGATTCTACTTCCACGACCAAATGAACATTGTTTTCCAAGTAGGGCATCAATTTGATCAGAACTGTCCACATCATCGAGAACAACAAAAAGTTTTATCCCACTAAGCCTTTCCATAATCATTTTGGAACTTAAGTGCTGCCCATTTTCCCTTGAGATTCTATATAGAAGTTCTTCCTGCATTCCTGCTTCACCTTTTCTCTTGAAATCTTCCTTGACATTATAAAGAAAGCAATGGTGATCAAAGTTTCCACACATTTCCTCATAAACAGCTCTAGCGATGGTTGTCTTCCCTATACCACCCATACCCCATATTCCAACAATGCAGATATCCCCCGACCCATAAGCACTTAACAGAGACTTCATGTTGCTTATGTGGGAATCCATTCCAACCAAGTCATCATTGGATTTACTTTCCCTGATGTTGCTCAACTGTTTTAAAACATTTTTAACAACATCATCAATAAGCTTGACATCATCCCTGAAAAAATTGAAAAACTGTATTGTGTCATACAGTTGCTTTTAGTATTGATAAGTAGTTAGTCAAATAGTCAGAACCCTCTATCACAGGATATATAGACCATATAGGATTTAAACCAAAAGGATCAAAATCCTAATCAGCCAGATAGTTTGTTAGATGGAACAAGCTACTTGGAGATGCATGCTTTATGATGTAATTCCCCAGTTAAGACTAAATTAATGAGACACTAACCACTGACCTAAAACTACAACAATTCAGGGATTCACATAACATCCTTAAAACTCTGCACTCTCGAGATTCCTGCTGAAAATATTCACCAGGGCCATCCTAAAGCAAAGGGAGGCCTAAGGAAAACTGGAAAAGTTTAATAAATAAATAAATAACCTTCCTAATTTAGAACTAAGATAAAAAAATAAAAAATAAAAAACTGTGCAGCTATGCTCTATGCCAGCAAAATCAAAAATTGGTCAGATGCCTCATATTTTGGGTCTGACAAGAAAGTTCTGTATTTATTATATGATGTATACTCATGTTTTTAGCTGCCTACTAGACTAGGGATGATAGTGTAGTTGACTATATTTGGTGTTTTTGCTTATCCTAGTCCCAATGTTATCAGTTGTTGTAAATAATAGCTGGAACAGTATGAAGAAACATTACTCGTATTTGCGGGAATCCCAGCCATTAATATAGCCGGCTCTAATTAGAGCAGACTTCCACCGCTTCCGTTCTTCGGGGGTCCCCCTGGACTTGTGCTCATGTTGTTCAAACGCTTTGCTGAAACTTCCCCTCACATAACGAACATCAGCCGGATCTACTTGGTAGAAAATGGGAACCACTATATGATTCTTTGTTTCCATGCATTCCACGATTTTTTCGAGTTCCAGTAAGCACCATTTGGAATAGGCAAAGTTCTCAGATAAAACTACCACCGAAAGCTTTGACGCGTCAATAGCTTTCAGTAGCACCCCGAGAACGTCCCCTTTTCCAAGCTGTTCAGTATCTATGAAGGTAGCGAGTGCTTTCCTTTGTAGAGCATTGTAAAGATGGCCAACAAAGATCTTGCGAGTGTCAAACCCTCTAAAACTCAAGAAGACATCATAACTGCCACGAATGCGAGAAGAAGAAGAAGAAGAATCATCAGCAGCAGCAGCTGCCATTTATTGATAAGCACAAGATCAAATCTGGTCAAAGAGCGATGAGTGGCCTAACGCCGGATTTGAAACACTCGATTTTCTGACTGGAACTGAGGGCCTAATATGAGAAGCTGTGCTTCTTTGACCAAAGAAAAGAAGAAGATGCTCTGCTTACTGTGGCGCCAGTAACCTAATGACAATCAACATGATGCATTCATTTCCTTATTTTCTCTATTAACAATACACAACTTGCTTATTTTGTTTTGGTCGACCCCAACAAACTTGGCCACTTAACAAAAAGTGAATTAGAGACATAGACATACCTTTCCCTGTAGAGACCACAATCTACAATCCTTCATGCTTAGAATTCGCAAAGCCACTATTCTGTTCTTGCATCAGAAACAAAAATTGAATTAAAACGAACTCGATCAGCATAAACTCACTAAAAACTGAGCAACCAAAAAAAAAAAAATTATGAAGCAAATGGCTTTGAGTTGGAGGACCAATACCCGTATATAGCGTAGGCTGCAGATTGCCAAATCGTGAAAGCAAAATCCAATGTGGTACAGTGAACTACTAGTACTACTACTACTACTAAATGTATGGATTGGAGTTTGTGTAGGCGTATGTATATGGTGAAGTGATGGGCTTGGATTGCAAGTGGAAGTGGTGGGCTTTATTAAGATTTGATTAATACACTAATAACATCCTGAGCTTTCAGAAAGATTCAATCTTTTTGTTTTTGTTCTGTATGACTTCACATAAAATACAAAGTTTAAACCAAGAACAGAAGCCAGAATGGCAATGAGTCCGGAATCCTAGGAGCTCAATTTATGAAGCTATTACAGTACATGTCATGCAACCTGTAGACTTGTCCAGAGTAACTGTTTTTCTTCTCCCAAAAGTAACATTCATGACATAAAATGCTTGCAGATTCACATGTCAATGTTTGTCATTGCAGACTACAGTGCACAACGACATATATCAGCATCAAGACTTCTCTGAACCAACTCCAGGCAGCAGAGTAGCATTGCAGCTGTGCGGTTGTTTTTAGAAGAGATACTGGTTTGGATGACAGATACATGTTCTAGCCACCCAAATGTCATTGTTAGCTAGCATCAATTACTCATCTTGATATGATTCTCCCTTCCTGTGATGGAAGGATGAGGTTCGAATGCTATCACTGGTCGTAAGATGTGATCACCTAGTAATTAAAACTAGCATCAAAGAAATTAAAGATGACAGAGCTAGCTAGCAAGGCAACTCACCTTTGATAACATTGTACGATTGATACTTTGCCAGACACCCTTTTCGTTTCCTCCTTTCCTCTTTATCTTAACTGTGTAGAGAGACATTTCATCAGAGAGGAGATGATAGTTATTGAGGTGAGTGCGAATAAGAGGAGTTTGTTGGCTTGTTCTGTCTAATGCCATTAACAACAGAATTTTAGAATAAAATACATTTTCCATCTCAAAATTTGTTGCTAACTTCATATGATCGATCTCCTCGCTTTTAATTAGTTCAAGCGCTCAGATTTACAGTACCGATTTACAGTACCGAGGCATAATCATGTTATCTACATCTAGGATAACAAGGTGTTGAAGAGCAAAAATGGATGGATGGACCTCAAGTAATCTTGAACAACTATTAAGACGTAGTTCCTCAAGATTTATCGCCTCAGTCAAATCAGGAATTTTGACAAGGTATTGACAGTAACTTAACATGATGGCTTTCAAACTTTGCAGGGGCTGCATTTAAAACAACCAGGAAAAACATGTCTTCATACATGAGGCATATACAAATTTATAATTTCCAGGAAAAAATCCATAAAAGATCGTACCTTGATTCCTTCCCAAAGCACTCGAATTTGACCACCACGCATGTCAAGTCTAACAAGATTCTTTGGGATAAAAGTTGATGGCAAAGACTTCATCCATGCCATAAGAGAAACCTCAATTCATGAGAAAGAAATTTACAGTCATCAACAAGACATATAGTCTCACAGCTTGTACCCCAGGTACAACAGTATCTGGGATCAAATATGGAGTTAAATGAATAATAGATTATAAGTAGCCTTAGCTTTGCCATTCTTACAAAGGCCTCAGTATTTATGCATAGGTCAACTTTTAAGTTCGACAAGTTTAGCATTAAGCATTCAACTGCATCCATAGCCTGCATAACCAATAGCAAATTAAATTCTTGAATATTATCATGAAGTTCATACAAGATTCCCATGAATTTGATTTTGCTCAAAGTTGAATCTTTCTACCAAACATCTAAGTGATAAAAGAGCTAGAGATTGCTCATGATTGAATATCTACCTTATTTTGAGTCAATACGTGATCAACATTTTCATAACTCCACAACCTACTGCGCTTCCCAGGTTCTTTAGTAGACTCTAGGTGGATGACTTCTCTACCCATATGTTGTACTATATCATGCATATCAAGTTTATTGTGCTCTGTAGTTATGACAGCTCTGTCAACTAGAACTCTTAATCCATTGTGGGCAAAGAAGCCACAACTGTCTAATAATTTTGTTACAAAATCTTTGCCCCATTCTCTAAAGAGACATACAATATCTAGAAATATTTCTTTCTCTGTATCGTCTAGTCCATCAAAGCTTGTTCTAAGCACATCTTGAACTTGAATTTCTATATGTGGGGTTTTCTTCAATTTCTCTAACACAGCTTCCCATTCACATATACTTTTGTTATCAAGAAAAGCCCCCAAGACTTTTTAAGTGCTAAAGGCAATCCTTGAGCATATTCTACAACACGCCTTGAGAGATGATTGTAGTCTCCATTGGGTTGATTTGTTCTGAAGGCATACTTCATAAACAGTTCAAGAGATTTATCATCTCCCAAACACATGGGCTGATATGTCTCATTAACTCCACTAAGCGATTGCTTATTTCTAGTTGTTACAACGATTCTACTTCCCTCACCAAATGCATGTAAGTTTCCAAGTAAGGCTTCAATTTGGGTAAAAGTTTCGACATCATCAAGAACAAATAAGACTTTTTGTACCTAGCCTTTTCATTATCATATTCCAACCTCTGTCCAAATTTACACTCCGCACATTTTCCTCCAACAATCTGGATAGAAGTTCTTCCTGCAATTGTACTTGATGCTTGTTTATAAAGGCTTCCTTGACGTTATAAAGAAAGCAAGAGTGTTCGAATTGGCAAGCAATTTCGTCGTAAACAGCTCTAGCAATGGTTGTTTTTCCTATACCGCCCATACCCCATATTCCAACAACACGAACATCATTCACCTGAAGACCTAATCTTGAATTCATTTTCCTAATGTGGGAATCCATTCCAACCAAGCCATTGGCTTAATTGGACGAAGTGTGAATCAGTTTTTTTAATGTATTTTCAACAATTTCCTCAATAAGCTTGCCATCATCCCTGCAAAATTTGAAATCTGTGTAATTGTATTTGTAAAAGGTACTCAAAGCAAGACGTACTGTGATACAGTAACTAGGAACATATAGTGCCAGAGAACTAAAGTAGAATGTGTTAAAGACTAAAATCAGGGATTCAGTTGATATGATATCATAATTTCTAGTGATCTTATCAGAGTCAAGTATCTAGACTTATAGTTTCCAAGATTAATGCAGGTATGCTACCACAAAAACCAACTACATAAGACTAAACCAAAAGGTTACAATCCAATTAAGAGAAGAGATTCATAAGTTAGCACATAAATATATAGAAATTGAAGAAAAATGAACTTCATAGAGATTAGTTGATTCAAAATTTTTGAAATTCAGTTAAGCATCAGTATGAATCCGCGATTTTATCCCAACTTTAACGCTATAAGAATAGCTACGGGGCGAAATTGTAAGATTTCCACTGAAGTAAAGAAGAGAAGAAAAGGCCAGACAAACGAGACTAAAAGTCTAAAACTAATTGAGAGTTTGAAGAAAGATTACTCATATTTGCTCGAATCCCAGCCAGATAGATCCGCAGTTGCAGTTAGAGCGGATCTCCAGCTCTTCAACTCTTCCTTGTCGAGGTTAGGATTTTCTCCATGTTTGGCAAAAGCTTCTGCAAATTTTCCATTGATTTTCCGTAGATGAGAGGGATCTACTTCGTAGAAGATGGGCACCACTATCTGCTTCTTCGTATCCATGCAATCCAGGATTTTGACGAGCTCTTGTAAGCACCAAGTGGAAGTGGCAGCAATCGAAATCCTCAAGTCCTCAATAGCTGTGAGTAGCTCCGAAATCTTGTTGCCTTTACTCAGCTCTTCAGAATCAATGAAAGTATTGATTGCTTTCTGTTGCAGAGCTCTGTAAAGATGGCCGACGAAGATTTTTCGGGTGTCTTCTCCTCTAAAACTTAGGAAGACATCATACTTCCGGTGACCGCTGGATGATGAAGAAGAAGCCATCATGCGACAAGCACAAGATCAACTAGTCTAATGTAAGAATTGAAGCTAATGCTCGATTTTCTAATTGCAATTAAGAGCCTAATAATGCAAGTTGCTCTTCTTGTTGGTTGGATGCTTATGAATTACTCCCATTCGAGAGTCGAGACCATTAAAGAATTGGACTGGTTTTGATTTTGACTAATGGTAAGAAGGGACCTAAGAAGGGACCCAGGAATCAAATGACTACCAGACCTTTTTGTTTTACTCAGGCAGGGGACTCCTTTTGAATTTAGACATAACTGCAAGACAAGAGTAGTTCATACGTTTACATCATCCCTGGTATGAACTGGATTGACAGCTTGCAGTCTGTAAAATGTAAGGCCCATATTTTCTAACGGCCCATACATATAATTTGTTTGCTTGTGTTCTTATGCTGTCAACTAAGACGTATGTTACGGTCACAAGTCACTCTTCTCGCTTCTGTCCAGAAAGATTGTTTCTTCAAAAGCAGAAGACCTTAGAGAGACTCTAAAAGCAATATGTTGTTATGTGGACATTATCACAAATCCTTGGACCTTAAGGTACTTTGCAGAATTGAAAATGTCAACCAAACTAACTGCAAAACTACATTTAGCGCTATTGGAGGAGCACCCAAGTTCACCCTATTGGAGAAAGACCCAAGTTGATTTGATGATATGTACAAACAGCTCAGGGTATCTAAAATTAATATGAACTTGTAATATCGTCTTTCACTCCTGATATCAGCAAGAGGAAAATTCTACAATACCAGTCTTTCTGGAGTTAGAACTCAAGCAATCAGAGCATTCTAGCTATAGATGTGTGCTAAAGGGTTTATCTAATCAGGTGGTTTCAGTTTTTGAGTTTTTACAGTTTGAGTTGTTAAGCTCCAGTCGATGTCAGTAATGCAATGGTCAGGAAAACTTAAAAGGCTGGAGAGCAGCTCTTTGTTCATTGTATTGAAACCCATATTTCCATTAGCAAGAAAGATTCCATATCTCAATGGGTTTTTAGACAGATAAAGGGATCAAAAACATTATCGTCGAATGAGCAACTTTTCAAACAAAAGGAGAAGGTAGTACACAAGTTTCATACAAGAACCAAGATCAATAACAACCAGAGTTACTGATGAATGCATGACCAAGTGCCAGAAAGAGTTCATAGTTAAAAGGAACTCATAACATTGGTTCCAATACCAAAACATCTGAAAGATATGAGCTTATAACAGTCGTAGACTTCATCAGACTCCAAAAAGTTCCAAAATTTTAAGGGATAATTTGGACACCAACACAAATCCTGAGCCTCATGCAGCCTATTTTGCAGATATACAAATGTCAAGAAAGCAAAATACCAGTATAGCAATGCTGCCTTCCACTCCAAAATCGGAGGGACACCAACAGCATTAACTACAACAAAAAAAGGGGCATAAAACATATCTTGACAGTTTCTAAATGAGCAAAGAACATCACAATATAAAAACCAGCACATGAGCAAATGCAAACGAACCCAGAAATCCCAAAAGAAAAGAGAGGTAATAGTGTATTCCATCTGTAGATAGAGAATTAGACATATACCTTTCCTTGTTGCTATACAGACCACAATCCACAATCCTCCATGATTAGAATTCGGAACGCCACTATTCTGTTCTTGCAACACAAACAAAACATGAATTAAAACAAAAACTGAGCAACCAAAACAATATTAGTAAAAGGATTCGAGTTCGAGGAACAAACCCGAATATAATTGATTAATACATCGTCACCATCAAAATCCAATGTGGTACAGTTGATTACTACATCGTTACCATCAACCGTTCTGCTGCAAGTTCCGGTTGGACATGAGTCCCAGATTCCGATGAACCGGTAAGGTTTGTCACAGCAGAATGTATGTATTGGAGTTTGTGTAGGCGTATATATTTGGTGAAGTGATGGGCCTGGACTGTAGGTACAAGTGGTGGGCTTTGTTTAAGATTTGATGACTACACCATCCTGTGCTTTCAGAAAGATTCTGTCTTTAGAACTTCACACATAGCCTTACCAATACAATGTTTAAACCAGGAACAAAAGCAACAATGGCAATGCTTTTGAGAATTTTAAAAATGCAATTTATAAAGCTTTTGCATAGTGAATTACAGTACATGTCAACCCTATGGACTTGTCCAGACTAACTGTGTTTTACTTCTTACAAAGTAACATTCAAGACATAAACTGCTTGCAAATTCACATGTCAATGTTCGTAATTTCAATTTCGCCTCTACAGTATCTATTACACACTTAAATGGCACTTCCTTGCCCCAATGTGAGGCAGCAGAATATTGCAGAGCTGCGGAGTTGCATTTAGAAGAGAAAAACAGGTCACTGCTCGGATGAAAGACACATGTTATAGCCACCATGCCATTGGATAGGGAATCCCTTATTCCACCTTCAGCTAGAATCAAGCACTCATCTTGGTTTGCTTCTCTTCCTATGATGGAAATCAGAGATGGTTGTAATGTTATCACTCGTTTCAAGGCATTAAAACTAATATCAAAGAAACTACAAGGAGAAACTGAGCTACATAACGACTAACAAGCCAACTCACATATGAGAAAACATTCCACCATCCATATGTTGCAAAGACACCCTTTTTGTATCCTGCTTTCCTCTTATCTGATCTGTGCAGGGAGACAGTTTATTAGAGAAAATACGAGAATTAAATAGCGAATGTCAATAACAGTGCAAGTGAGTTTGTAGTGTTCAATACTTCAATGCCATTGACATACCAATATTTTAACAGTTTCTGCGCAAAAGCAAAGAAAATCAAAGTTCAAAACCACCAGCAGCAAAAAGCAAAATCAGAGGTAACAAGTGCACCACATATATATACCTCTTCCTGTTGACATAATCATGAATAGAAGAGCGAATATCATAAGAATACAAATCCAAGTAATTCCAAACAAAATTTGCAGCCTTGGGAAGAAGCATGCTGTCCAATTACCAAAATGACAGAACTTAATATGCCAAATAGAACTCTTCTATGTCCTGTGTGCTGGAGACGGGTCTGCATGTGTGATTTCCTCTGTAAGTAGTTCTATATAATACTGGCTCGTCACTGATGCGTTGCACGTGCTTTGTGGCCATACAGCCTTGATCCATTCGATAAGTGCATCTGTAATAGTTTCTGCCAACAAAAATAATCTAATGTTATGGGAAGAAAGAAATATTTTGACTTTTTAAATCTCGACTTTGGGTGACATTATCTTCAAGGATACCATGGTTTTATTTCCTAATGATAAAAGATGAGCTACTTCATCCAAACGGAAAGAAAAGGAAAGTAGTGAATTACAGGTCAAAATTAAGTTCCTTTATTGTCTGATAAATATCCTTGCTGTATTTAATTGTAGTCCAAAACTTATATTCCTTGTATGTCCAGGATATTCTAGCTTGTACAATGCGGTGTTTAATAAAGATTTCAAAAAGGGTGAGTTCAAAGTAGTTGGGTTAAAATACATTGCTGACCAATTCCCGGACAACAAAAGCTTTTCAGCCCATAGTTATCTAACATGGCACCATAGCCTTGTTTGCAAGAGGCTCTGGGTTTGAACTCTTCAGTCTCCACTTCTTTGTTTGCTACTATTTGATCTTATGAGTATTAAAGAAAGAAAAAAAAGGCATACTTTAAAGAGAAAGGGATCTGCTTCCAGACAATTAGAGGTCATAGACAACAGTCGCATCAGATTGTAGTAGTATATTGCCTCAAATTCAAGAAACATAGCTAAATTTGATATGATAAAAATGTCCTAAATACCTGGGATATCTGGATCCAAGTATCTCCTTTTGGCCATACTTTCTCCAAGCATGGCCGTCATCAATAAGTTGATTTGTATCCCGTATCCACGTTGCCGAATTTCGCAAATTTGTGCGCCTTCTTCTGTTAGTACGATTAGGGATAGTTGGACCATCACGTCTGCCAACACACAATCAAAAGTTATGGGAAGAAATGCAAGTTGTATGGGACACATTATTCAAAATATAATTTAGACAAAAATCGGAGGGGGACGGAAGCATACTCATTGGCACCACTTTCTACTGTTGCTACTGAAGAAAGGATAGAAAGAACCCCTTCCCCCGCCGAGGACCTCTTGCCCGCGGAGGACCCTTCCCCCACCAGGGACCCTTCCCTTGATAGGGATCCTTCTTGCTCTTGCTCAGTGAACACCTCTTCTGCGGGAGGCCACTTCCACTGCATTTTCACCCCTGCTATTTCTCTCTTTCTCTTCCTCGCAGTGTCCAATAGGATTTCACTGCTATCATGATGAGAATTAGGCTGAGTGATGCTTAGATTTTGCGGTTCCATGTAATTACCATGAAACAAACGCACTCCGCAACTTGTGATGCAATGCCGTCGTATTACTGTCCTGTAATCATCATGTGCATAGACTCCATTTTCTACCAAAATCTCAAATGTGGCTTCAGTGTAGTAGCGTTCATTGACCGGCTTTCCTCCATCACTGAAGCGATATTGCGACCATGGCACATATCCCAGGAACATGTGATCTGACTGGAGGAATCTGTTTGTTCTGAAACCCCAATCAAGCAAATGAAAACTGAACTTGTACTCTCCATGATTTCCTTTGAAGGTACAAAAACAAACAGCAGATAGATCGGATGCATCATTATGGGCACCCTTGAAGTTACTAACACCGCATATAGCAAATCCCAAAAACTTATCATCAAACCAATTCTGTGGTAGCTGCACATTCACTAAGAATCCCTTACACTGATGGTTGAACCAATGAGGAATTTCACTTCCAGGAAGTGACATACTAAAGGAGAGAGGTCGTAGATAGCTACCCTAGACAAGAAAAAAACATAACAATGTTTAAGTACTTCTTTTGCGTTAACTTTTTGTTTGTAAATGTTAGTGTTGTGTCAATGTATTTGTTTAAAGTTTAACAGAGTGAGAATGTGTGTGTGTGTGTGTGTGTGTGAGAGAGAGAGAGAGAGAGAGAGAGAGAGAGAGGAACCTGATAATGGGAATAAGTTTCCACAATATCCCTGAATAGATTGGTTTGTATCAGCTGGAGGCAATTTGAAAATGTGAAGCAAAGATTTGTAGAAGAGCGAGGTTTTGGTGTTGAAACCGTTTCCAAAGCTGTGCAATCATGTGCATCTATGTAACTAATACTTGATGAAAGCTCAGGTATTGATTTCAATCTCTTGCATGCTTCTAATTCAAGATGTGATAAACGACGAAGTCGATTCATTGCTGCAGGTAAGCTCTCCAAGTTGTTTCTGCGCAGCTCTAATGTTCTTAATGAGGACAAATGAGCAATTCCATCTGATAATACCATCAGATTGCAGTCATTTAAATCAAGATGTAGCATACCAGAGTAAGTATAATATCCTTTGATTGATGATGACCATGATGAAAGGGGCACCATCATTTCTTTACATCCATCACATGATAATCTTTTAAGCTGATTCACACGTAAGATCGAAAAAGGGAGTTCTTTTATACCACTTCTTTCTATTTCAAGGATCATCAAGGATTCTAAATTCCCCAAGTTCTCAGGCAAACGATAAAGTTTTGAGCACCCAGAGAGAGTGAGATTTGTAAGGTATGCCAAATTACAGATGTTGTCTGGAAGACAGACAAGGCTTCTGCAGTCTGCCATATTCAATAACACAAGCCCCTGAAGCTGTTCAATCGATGACGGTAATTTTTCAATTGCAGTCTCATTTAAATAAAGCTCTGATAGGTCCTCCATAATTCCTGAGATCTCTGGAAACATCTTAAGATTTGAGCAACCAGAAAGATCAAGGGTCTTAAGAGATTTCATGTAAATGCTACCCGGAAGACTCTGAACTGCTTTGCACCCTTTTAGACTCAGGACAACAAGGTTTTTAAGAGCTGAAATGGACGGATGAACCTCCAATAAACTTGAACAACCATCAAGAATTAGTTTCTTCATATTCATCGCCTCAGTGAAGTCAGGTATTTTCTTAAGGTATTGAGAGTGACTTAGATTAATAATTGTCAACTTTTTCAGAGGCTGCATGTCAAAACAACAAGGATAACATGCATTAGATAACATGCATAATGCATCTAAAACTTCATGCTGACATTTTAAAGGAAAATGATACCTTGATTCCTTCCCACAGTTGTTCAATGTGACTAGAACGCATGTCAAGTTCAACAAGATTCTTCGGGATAAAATTGGATGGCAAAGACTTTAAGGGGAATCCATGCCAGTGGAGAATCCTCAACTCATTAGAAAGAAACTTGAAGTCGCCACTCAGATGTTGTTGAGTGTCATCACTTGGATGACATAAATCCTGACGTGAATGGTTATTACTGATAATTCTTAGCAGTCTCAGCCTCGTCATTTTAACAAAAGCTTCGGAAGCTAAGTATACCTCTTTTGATCTTGACAAGTCAAGCATTATGCCCTCAACTGCATCTGTAGCCTGGATAAGCATAGTGGAAATTACATGAGTGAAAATACCCATAAACTTATCTAAAATTATAAAGGTAGTACATGTTTCCCATAAATGGGGTTTTGTTCAAAGTTAAAGGTTTCCACTAAATGTAGGTACTGATATGAAGAGGAGTTAGAGGTCATGATCAAATATCTCACCGTATTTTGAGTGAACACATGATCGACATCTTCATAAACCCACAACCTACTGCGCTTCCCAGGTTCTTTAATTGATTGTCGTCGGACGATTTCCCAACCTATTTCTTGTAGTAAATCATGCATTTCGAGCCTATTGTCATCTGAGATCGTGATGAGAGCTCTATCGAGTAGTACTCGTAATCCACTATGGGGGTAAAAACCACAACTTTCCAGAACTTTTGTTACATATCCTTTGTTCATTCCTCTGAAGAAGCATGCAATATCTAGAAATATATCCTTTTGTAAAGGATCGAGTCCATCAAAGCTTGTTCTAAGCAGACCCTGAATTTCTATGTGTGGGATTTTCTTTATTCTTTCTAGCTCATCTTCCCATTCACATGCACTTTTGCTATCAAGAAAAGCTCCCAAAACTTTAAGTCCTAAAGGCAGACCTTGAGCATATTCTATGGCAAGCCTTGAGAGAGAATCGTAATCTCCTGTGGGTTGGTGTGTTCTGAACGCATACTGCATAAAAAGCTCAAGATCTTCATCATCACTTAAAAATTTGGGATTATATCTCTCCTGCACTCCACTTAGTGATTGCATATCTCTAGTTGTTATAATGATTCTACTTCCACCACCAAATGAACATTGCTTTCCGAGTAAGGCTTCAATTTGGGAAAAATTTTCCACATCATCAAGAACAAGCAAAACTCTTTTCTTATTCAGCCTTTCCATAACCATCTTGAAGCCTGTATTCAAATTACCTAAGGTACACACCTTTTTCTTCAAGATTCTAGATAGAAGTTCTTCCTGCATATGTACAGCACCTTTATTCTTGAAACCATCTTTGACATTTTCAAGAAAGCAATAGTGTTCAAACTGACAAGTGATTTCATCATAAACAGCTCGAGCAATGGTTGTTTTACCTATACCAGGCATTCCGAATATTCCAATACCACGAACATCATCCACCCCCAGACATAATAGTACATCTATTTCTGCAATGTGCTTATCCATTCCAACCAAAACATTGTCTATACCGGATGAGACGCGGATCAATCTTTTAGAAATATCACCGACTATTTTCTCAATAAGCTTGGCGTCATCCCTGCCATATTTTAAGAAAAAGAAAAGAAAAATAATACATAAATTTTCTTTTTGTAAGTCCAGAGCAAGAGCTAATGTACTAATATCATACTGATACTAAGAAAACATAAATCGACAACTTGAAACTATATGTGTTCGGACCAAAATCAGGAATCTTTTAATATCCTAGTAGCCTTTGTTAATTTACAGTATGATCCATATATATACAATCAACTGATCAGAATCTTGAAACCCAGTTTAATTGTCATGAAATCCAATTGATTAGCGTATGGTAAAAAAAAAACATAAAACCCAGCTTAATTATTCAACCCTTATTATAAAGGAAAAAACTTTTTGTTCTAACAATTTCATTAGACAGAAAAAAAGTATATATGAAAGAAATGTTTACTCATAATTTCTTGAATCCCAGCCAGATAAATTGGAGGCCTCAACTAGAGCAGACTTCCACCTCTGCACCTCTTCCACATCGGCATTAGAATCATGCAAATGTTCAGCAAAAGCTTGCTCAAAACTCGCCTTGAGTTTCCGAATATCGGAACTATCAAGTTCGTAGAAAACGGGCACCACAATCTGCTTCATCGTTTTCATGCACTCGACGATCTTGACCAGCTCTCTGAGGCACCACTCGGAAGAAGCATAGTGTTTAGAGAACACCACAACGGAAAGCCTCGAGTCGGCGATGGCTTCCAGAAGCTCTGAAGGGTTGTTACCGTTTCTAAGCTCGTCGGAATCGATGAAGGTGTTGATTGCTTTCTGATGGAGAGCTTTGTAGAGATGGCCGACAAAGATCTTGCGAGTGTCATCGCCTCTAAAACTGATGAAGACATCGTAGTTCCAACGACCGACAGCTGCAGAAGACGAAGAAGAAGAAGAAGCGGCCATGGGACTCGATCGAAAAGCCCGATCTAAGAAATGAAATGAGATACGGCAGGGCTTAGTCAAAGTAAACGATTTTGTTCCACCGGCCTTGAGAAGTGGGGAAAGAAAGAATCGTGTTCTATTTTATTAGGAATAGGGGACACCTCTTGGGTTTAAGCACTATTAACAATTGCCAATCATGGGTCTTCACGTCTTCTCTGTAGCTTATTAATTGAGTAAATTAATCGGACAAAACCTGAAAAGGAAAGAAATGTTACGTGGCAGGTGAAGTCGTAGAACCGCAGTTCACAAAAATGTTTGTCTGAATTGCTTACGATATAGAGGGTGAATTTTGGACTTAAAATAAATTTTCTGTTAACTTAATATAAAAATACAATACTTTAATATAAAGGCAAACTAATCTAGCAATGCATGGAGCCGATTTACTTCCACAACGAACTAATTTACTTTTGAGTATTCATTCAAATCTTATAACGACATTTACGATGATTTCCTTTGCTCATAATTGTCCAAACAATTAGGAAAAATTAATACTATGCACACTGTTACATTGAACCCTGATTCATTGGTGAGCCTACGAGATTATGGCTAGTCATCTCACAAAATTAAAATTAAGTGAGAAATCCATTTATCAATACACTCAATTGTGGTACTCAGAGATTCTCTTTGACTAGTGTAACAACTCTTCATAGAATTAGGACATCTCCAACAAACTAGCTATTTCAACAAAAAGTTATAAATTTGGCTAATTTGAGATAGTTTAGCACTCCAGCAGAATAGCTATATGAAAGTCAAATTTGATTTTTGCTAAAATCTCTAACTAAATTTAGCTAGGCAGGAGAGAGAAAATAACAAAAAACTAAACACTCCACGTTCAATTTTTTTAGTTTAGCTAACACTGCTGGACGAAAAACTAGAAATTTACTACCTAAATTTAACTTTTAGATGATTTAACTAAAAAAATAGCTTTTACTGTTAGAGATGCTCTAAGCTTCAAAACTACCACAAGCATTTTACCCAGATGGTAAAACGCCATCTTTAATAAATTCTCGCTAGAAGAAAAGTACAACGAGACTTCATGCAACTTTGTTAGGGGACAATAAAGGTGTGAGGCCCAGAGGCATCCACCACCTCAAAAGACACCGCAGAACCATCGCTATAGAATCTGGAGGCACTAGATCTTCTCAAGCCCACAATGTAATTTATAATCGGATGTAGTCGGAACTATATCAGTGAGGACAAAACCCACCAAATAGCCCACGTGTGTGCAAGGGCAAAACCCACACGCACCGTTGCGCTGCTCTCGGACTTGCCGTCGCTGTCAAAGCCAAGATCGTAAGTTTGAAACACGCTGTTGCCACTCGCATCTATTGCGCCAAAGGCTTCACACGAACAAAACGACGTCGAGATGTAATGCTCCTCATAGCAGAGTCGAAACTCGCCTGAAGTCGGCGAGATTCAAATGTTATCACAGGTTATAAGATGCGATCACCTGTGAAATTGCAACGAATGATTAAAAGGAGGATCAAAGAAATTAGATGACGACTGAGCTAGCTAGCAAGGCAACTCACCTATGATAACACTATGCCAGACTCCTTTTTCCTTTCCTGCTTTCCTCTTTATCTTCTCTGTGCAGAGAGACAGTTCATTAGAGAGAAGATGAGGGTAATTGAGCTGAGTGAATAAGAGGACAAGTGAGTTTGTTCTGTCCAATGCCATTGACTACATAATTTTAGACTTTATTATAGAGAAGCATACATTTTCCATGTCAAATTTGTTGCAAACTTCATATGATGATCTCCTCACTTTCAATTAGTTCAAGCACTCATGTTTACACTACTGAGGCATAATCATGGTGATATTTTCAAAAAAATCCTCATGATAGCAACATCAAGCGCTGAAATTTTTACCCGAACAATGAATGACTACATATAGAAGAAAATTATACAACAGCAACAAGCATATATTACCAAACTTTCTTCAATTTCTTCAACAAGGCAACCGTATGGCGGTATGGTGCTAAACTTTTGTCTCACATACACAAGAAATCACAATAAAAGCTAAATACCTGTAAAGGGAATGCAATCACCAAATTACCATTTCAAGTTTCAGACATTTAAACCAGTCACCAACAATGATCACTACTGCTATTTCCAACTATCGCCAAACCTAGTGCAACCAAATTAATAGTCCTTACCTATCCAAGCCTTTACAAAAAAAAAAATAATAATAATAAATAAATAAATTAAAATCACCCTGGCGTTTGCCGCTTTAATGTTAGTACCAGTACAACGGGCATTCTGTTGAAGACGGAATGAAATCACTGAGGCATACTTTCCTTCTGTTGCTATGCCCTTCCAGATGATCCAAACATATGCATCTCCCCTGAAAAGTTTGCATGCCCAACCTAAACACCAAATTTGATAGAGGAATAAATCATAGTGAGTTTCTCCAATAAAAGCTAAAGTTTAACTACAACAGCATAGTTCAGGGAGCCGAATACAGATGCCAATCTAAGTTTGAAATTACAATGAGTTTATGAGTACTGCTTGCTCAGTGGGAAATTTTATGTGAACATACCACTAAAACTTGCATCATTATCAACGTACTACATCAAGCAAAAATGTAAACAAAAGCGATTACAACTAAACAACACATATGAAGGAATTTGTACATAGCAACGAGTGTTCTTTTTTTAGTGTTGGTGAGTTCTGAGTTGCAAAAAATTAAAAGATGAGTAACAAAAATAATTACATGAAGGTCTTTATGAGAATCAAAGACAGCAGTCACAGCACAGAAATGCATAAAACTTTCTATTGAGAAACTAACCTTGGATCACCACTATAACCTCTTCAACTAATCTTTTTTCCTTTCATGCAAGCCAAAGTCATCTGCTTCTGGCACTTCTCTGTTTCCACGCCATACTTCACCCAGCCAGTGAAAGCAGCTGCATAGTAGCCCTAACAACCCTCTTCCGGCCAATGACTCCTCCCCCATCAATTCTTTCTCGTCTTTGCCATTACTCTGTGAGTTTAGCACCACCAGACCACTGTGGCTGCCCAACTCATCAGATACTCATCATTCTCCTTCTCTTTCTGTTTCTGTTTCCCAAAGACATAGTGCATCCAGACATAGCCCAACTCGTCTTTGCTGAAATTCTACTACAGCAACAAGGATATATTATCTGAAATTTGTCCAACAAGTATCATACATATGACTTATGAGTTATGAGGAATCAAAAGAAAAGTTAAATACTTGTAAATTAAGTTTATCATTGCAAGAAGAGAAACTATTGAGTTTAAGATATCAACTCCTCTTTTAGTGTTGGTGTCTTGGTGACTTTTGTGTTGTAAAAATTTAAAGATGAGTCATGAGTAGCAAGAATAATTACATGAGGGTCTCCATGAGCATCAACGACAGCACAGAAATGCATTAGCCGTCCTAAACTCCTAACTGCTCTTTTTTCCTTTCATGCGAACCAAAGTCGTCTGTTTCAACGCGATACTGCACCCAGCCAATAAAAGCAGCTGCATAGTGACCCTAGCAATCCTCTTCCAGTTGATGACTCCTCTCCCATTATTGAACCCTCCCTCAACTCTCTCTTCTTCTCTCTCAGTCTCTGAATTTGGCACCACCAGACCACTCTGGCTGCTCAACTCACCATCTTCAGAGACTCTGGTGACTCTGTCTCCCTCTCTTTCTGTTTCTCTCTTTCTCGAACACATGGTGCACCCAGACAATGAGAAGCAGAAGCATACAGGACTTAACACCCGGAAACCCTCCCCATCCTCCTGCTCTGTCATCTTCATTATCTCTTTCTCTCCTTTCCTCTCTATCTGTTGTTCCGGAAACAGTTGCAGTGTGTGGCAGGTGTCTATCCCTTCCGCTGTCTCCGATGACATTATCTCCCTCGAAATCTCTACCCTCTCTGTTTCTTTGTTTGTGAATTCATATGGGTCGTCCATAAAACAAACTCCAGTCTCACAACTGTCCACATGAACTTGGGGCGGCGGCATGTTTAGATCCAGCATTTCATCTGGATTAGCATATACAAAACGAACTCCGCAGCTTGTGATGCGGAGCTGTTCTGTTTTGAATTCATTGTAGGCTACAATCTGAAATGTGGCCTCAGTGTAGGCTTCATTGACCAGTTTTCCTATTTCAATCAGGCGACATTCAGACCACGACACATATCCCAGGAACATGTGATCTGATTCAAAGAATCTATCAGTTCTGAAACCCGAATTGAGCAAATCAAAACTGAAACTACGATTTTGTGGAGATGTATCATCATTAATATAATCGCCACGATTTCCTTTGAAGGTACATACACAAGCAGCAGATAAAGGAGATGTATCATCAATAAGTCCCTGGCATACACGAACAGCACAGATAGCGAATCCCCAAAACTTACTGTCAAACCAATTTGGTGGTAGCTGCACACTCACTGAAAATCCCCTACTCTGATGGTTGAACCAATCGGGAACTTCACTCCCAGGAAGAGACATATTCAACTGAAGAGGTCGCAGGTAATTATCCTACACATTGAAAACAACAGTAAACTTTATTTGGTTTAATTATGTGTTTGTACAAGTTTGTTTGTTTATCTGTCACAAAGAGGGAGGGGGCGAGATAGGAACCTGCAAATGTGAATGTCTTTCCACAATATCTGTAAATAGATTTGTTTGTACCAGCTGAAGGCAATTAGAAAATGTAAAGAAATGATAAGTCTTGTCCTGAGGCTTTGGCATTGAAACTTTTTCCAAAGCTGTGCAATCATGTGCATCTATGTAATTTATACTCGATGAAAGCTCTGGTATTGATTTCAGCCTCCTGCAAGCTTCCAATTCAAGATGCGTTAAACAACAAAGCCGATTCATTGCCACAGGTAAGCTCTCCAAGTTGGTTCGGCACAGCTTTAATGTTTTCAATGAATATAAATGAGCAATACCATCCGATAACTCCAACAGATTGCAGTCACTTAAATCAACATGTAGCAGAACAGAGTAACTACAATGCCCTTCGATTGATGATGGCCATGCTGACAAGCGTGCGATCATCTCTTTACATCCACTACATGATAATCCGTCACGTACAAGCTTCTCCAAACGTAGAATAGACAATGGAAGTTGTTTTATACCACTATCCCTTACGTTAAGGACCTGTAAGGATTTTAAGTCCCCCAATTTCTCAGGCAAGTTATGAAATACTGGGCACCCAGACAGATCCAAATGTGTCAGGTCTGCCAAATTACAGATACTGTCGGGAAGAAATTCAAGGCTTTTGCAGTCCCGCATACTCAATACTTTAAGCCCCTCAAGATGATCAATTGATGAGGGAAGTCCTTTAATTGCGGTCTCATCTAAACGAAGCTCTGGTAGCTCCTTCATGATTCCTGAAATCTCCGGAAACTTTTCAAGATTTGAGCAGCCATCGAGGTAAAGGTACCGAAGAGAACTCATATGAAAGCTGGTTGATAGAGTCTTAAGTTCTGTGCAACCCGTGAGATCCAGATGTTTAAGGGCTGGCAAATTACAGATACTGTCCGGAAGAGAGACAAGGCTTTTGCAGTTCTGCATGCTTAATTCTTCAAGCCCCTCAAGTAGATCAATTGACGAGGGAAGTCCCTTAATTGCAGTCTCATCTAAACAAAGCACTGTTAGCTCCTTCATGATTCCTGAAATCTCCGGAAACTTTTCAAGACTTGAGCAGCCACCGAGTTCGAGGGTCTGAAGATAAGGCATATGAATGCTGGTTGATAGAGTCTTAAGTTCTGTGCAATCTGTGAGATCCAAAACACGAAGCCCAGTGAGATTGTTAATAGATGAGGGTAGTTCTTTAACTGCAGTCCCATCTAGATAAAGCTCTTTTAACTCCATCATAACATCTGCAATCTCTGGAAACTTTTCAAGATTTGCGCAGCCCGAAAGTTTAAGTGCCCGTAGAGATTTCATATGAATGCAGCTTGGGAGAATCTTAAGCTGTTTGCACCCCTTTAGATCCACGAAATGAAGGTTTTCAAGAGCAGAAATGGATGAATGAACCTCAAATAAACTTGAACAGCCGTCAAGAAGTACTCTCTCAAGTTTTATGGCCTCAGTTAAGTCGGGGATTTTGACAAGGTATTGACAGTGACTTAACTTGATGACTTTCAGATTTTGTAGGGGCTGCATTTAAAACACCAGGAAAACATGTCTTCATCATACAAGGGGAATATAGAAATTTATAATTTTGAAATAAGAAAAAGATATGTAGATGATAGTACCTTAATTCCTTCCCAAAGTTCTCGAATGTGACTAGCACGCATGTCAAGCTGAACAAGATTCTCCGGGATAAAGGTTGATGGCAAAGACTTAAGCGGGCATCCATGCCATATGAGTAACCTCAATTTTTGAGAAAGAAACTCGAAGTCCCCCCTCGAGAGTTGTTTACAGCCATAGACTGGGCAAATATCCTCAAAATCAGAATAATCTTCATCTTCAAAATCATCAAATATGGTGTAGAATGAATAATAGATTATGAGTAGTCTTAGCTTCTTCATTCGTACAAAGGCTCCAGTATTTATGCATAGGTCAACTTCTGAGTTCGACAAGTCAAGCACTAAGCATTCAACTGCATCCGTAGCCTGCATAACCAATAGAAAATTAAAAGTTATTGCAAAATTCTAGAACATTATAATAAAGTTAATACAAGATTCCCATGAATTTGATTTTGGTCAAAGTTGAATCTTTCTACCAAACATTATGTACACATTTGACATGGAAAAGAGCCAGAGAATGATCATGATTGAATGACTCACCATATTTTGAGTTAATACACAATTAACATCTTCATAACTCCACAACCTACTGCGCTTCCCAGGTTCTCTAGGAGATTCTAGGCGGACGATTTCTCTACCCATTCCTTGTAGTAAATCATGCATGTTGACTCTGTCAAATGACAAAGTTATGAGTGCTCTGTCAACTAGAACCCTTAATCCATTGCGGGGATAGAAGCCACAACTGTCTAGTAATTCTGTTACAAAATCTGTGTTCCATTCCCTAAAGAGACATGCAATATCTAGAAATATGTCCCTATCAAAATCGTCTAGTCCAACAATGCTTGTTCTAAGCACATCCTGAATTTCTATTTGTGGGATTTTCTTCAATTTCTCCAACACTGCTTCCCATTCAGGCACACTTTTGTTATCAAGAAAAGCCCCCAAGACTTTAAGTGCTAAAGGCAAACCTTTAGAATATTCTATGGCATGCCTTGAGAGATGATCATAGTCTCCATTGGGTTGATTTCTTGTGAAGGCATATTTCATAAACAGCTCAAGAGCTTCTTCATCACTTAATATCGTGGGGTGATATGTCTCATCAACTCTACTGAGTGATTGCTTATTTCTAGTTGTCACAATGACTCTACTTCCCTCCCCAAATGCATGTGGTTTACCAAGCAAGTGTTCAATTTGGGTAACAGTTTCCACATCATCAAGAACAACTAAGACTTTTTTCCTACCCAGCCTTTCCATTATCACATTCCTATCTTTGTCCAAATCTACACTCTTTACCTTTTCATTCAACAATTTGAACAGAAGTTCTTGCTGCATTTTTTTTACTTCACGCTTGTCTTTAAAAGCTTCTTTGACATTACCAAGAAAGCAGGAGTGTTCAAATTGCCGAGCAATTTCATCGAAAACAGCTCTAGCAATGGTTGTTTTTCCTAGACCGCCCATACCCCATATTCCAACAACACGAACATCATTCACCTGAAGACATAATCTTGACATCATTTCTGTAATGTGGGAATCCATTCCAACCAAGCCATTGTCTTTATTGGACGATGTTTGGATCAGCTTTCTATGAGTATTTGCAACAATTTCCTCAATAAGCTTGCCGTCATCCCTGCAAAATTAGAAATCCGTGTAACTGTGTTTGTAAAGAGTAATCAAAGCAAGATGTACTGTGAAACAGGTACTACGAACATATAGTGAAATAGAATTAAACTAAAAATGTGATAAAGACTAAAACCAGGGATTCAGTTAATAATTTGCAGTGATCTTATCAGAGTCAAGTATCTAAACTTATAGTTTAAAAGATTAATGCATGTATGCTAGCAAAAAAAAAAAAAAACCTAAATACATAAGACTAAACCAAAAAAGTACAATTCGATTAAGAGAAGGGATTCATAAGTTAGCACACAAAACCCTGTATAGAAATTCAAGAAAAATGAACTTCATAGAGCTTAGTTGATTAAAAACTTTTGAAATTCAGTTAAACATCAGTATGAATCCACGAATTTATAACAAAGAAATAGGCAGCCTTCATGGTAACGAAGAAGTATATCACAACCTTAACACTTTAACAATAGCTATGGGGTAAAATTGTAAGATTTCCACTGAAGCATAGAAAAGAAAAAAAGGCCAGATTTACGAGACTAGAAGTGTAGAAGTGTAAAACTAATTGAGAGTTTGAAGAAATATTACTCATATTTGGTCGAATCCCAGCCAGATAGATCCGCAACTCTATTTACAGAGGACCTCCAGCTCTTCACCTCTTCCTTGTCAATGTTAGGATTTTCTCCATGTTTGGCAAAAGCTTCTGCATATTTTCCTTTGATTTTCCGTAGATCAGAGGGATCCACATCGTAGAAGATAGGCAGCACCATCTGCTTCTTCTTATCCATGCAATCCAGGATTTTGACGAGCTCTTTTAAGCACCAAGTGGAAAATGCATAGTTTCGAGATAAAACGACAATCGAAAGCCTTGATTTCTCAATATATGTGAGTAGCTCTGAAATATTGTTGCCTTTTTCGAGCTCTTCAGAATCGATGAAGGCGCGGATTGCTTTGTGTTGCAGAGCTCTGTAAAGATGGCCGGCGAAGATCTTGCGGGTGTCTTCTCCTCTAAAACTGAGGAAGACATCATACTCACAGGGATCGCCGGATGGAGATGAAGAAGAAGCCATCATGCAATAAACACCGACAAGATCAAAGCTCGTCGACGATCGAATAGACCAGCATCATACTTGCTCCGTATCATCATTAAATTAGACAAACAAGGATCGCACTCCACGAGTCAACTCGTCAAGAGTCGTCGTCGTCGTCGTCTCTCAAACGTTCCACGTGTTGGGTAGTCATCGCAAATTTTGCGGATACGGGGGACGACCAGAAATCCTATCCTACAATGAGATCGTGCGTTTTCACTTTTCCAGGGATTGGGCCTGTGAATAATTGGGCCGAAGTGCAGAACTTGTATTTGTTTGGATGTGTACATTAATGATGAGTCTAAGAAGGGGTCATGTAAGCAACTGAACTGGTTCCAATCTAATTCAGCACGTACAACAGAAATCAGATTGAATATTTATGAGAATTCTACATGTCATTTCAAAGCACAATAGCACATGACCTTGTTGTTTCGCTTGTGTTCTAATGTTGACACCAAAAAATTAGCTAGAAATGGCATAGGACATATCTTCACAGTATCTGATTGAATAACAAAACATCAAGCATATAGACATATCGAAACCGAAGGAAAAAAAAAAAAAACAAGAAAGACTAATGAATAATGAATGTATGTAGAATTGTAGATAGAGAATTAGAGATATACTTGTCAGGGGTGGGGTACCCTACTTGTCAGTATACATATCCAAGTATACACCACTATTCTGTTTTTCTGTCCAAACAAAAAAGAATCAAAACACTACGCTGATTGGCAGCTACAACCGGAGCAACCAAATATGGTGAAGGCCGCAGATTGGCAATACAGTTGATTACTACCACCGTTGTGCCGCTACCCAAATTACCAACCAGTCAACCACCGTACTGCCGCAACTTCCGGTCGAACCGCAGTCCCAGATTCCGATGAGTGTCGACAATGAACCGGTAAGGTTTGTAAGAGCAGGCGGTGGTAAATGTTTAGATTGGAATTTGTGATGGGCCTGGACTGTAGGTGCAAGTGGTGAGCTTTATTGAAGTTTTGATGAATACACCACACCCTGAGCTTTTAGAAAGATTCATTCTTTTTGTATTTGAATTCTGTAGAACTTCACACAAAGCTTTACCAATATAAAGTTTAAAGAGGGCTGTCACTCGGTCGGTTCGAATCGGTTATAGGTATTACCAACTTCAAAACCAAAGCTTTCGGTTTCAAAATTGAGCTACCAATTACCAACCAAAATTTTTTATTTTTAATCATATCTACTAAATTCGGTATTTCGGTTTTCGGTATTACCAACTTTAGAATAACTAATTCTTTGTAATATAAATTAGAATGAACAAAATTAGGTTTTTCAATTTTATAACCGTAAACTTCGTATTCATCTACTAATCATAGCTTTCTTTTGTATATATGACATTAAATTTTAGCAATTTTCAATAAAACTAGCTTATTTAACCATCTTAGACTAGGTTACTCAAAATACATGTACTATTATTATGTAGTATATTGAGTAATGTTCATATTATTATGAAAACTTTTATGTTTATTTCTTAACATACATGTCTGTGTATTGAAAACCATATTATATAAAGCTAATATTTAAATAATCGGTAAATTCGGTATTTACCAAAACCAAACTAACTTTTTCAGTAATTTTCGATTTCAGTTTTATCGGTCTCGGTTACCAAAAAGTGGGTTTACCAAACCTAAAGTATCGGTTGGTATTCTGTTGGTTTGGTAATTACCAAACCAAGTAGTAGCCCTAAGTCTTTAAACCAAGAACAAAAAGCCACAATGGCAATGCGTTAAGAGTCCTAGAAATTAAAGCAAATTATAAAGCTATTACATACTAATTTACAGAACATTTTAACCTTATAGACTTGTCCAGACTAACCGTGTTTTTCTTCTCCCACAAGTAACATTCATGACATAAAATGCTTGCAGATCCACATGTCAATTATTATCATTTCAGACTACAGTGGAATACGACACACATCATCATCAAAACTTCTCTGAACCAACTTGAGGCAGCAGAGTAGTATTGCAGCTGCGTGGTTGTTTTTAGAGGAGAAAATGGTTTGGATGACAGGCACATGTTCTAGCTACCCAAATGCCACTGTTAGCTGGCATCAATTACTCAACTTGATTTGATTCTCCCTTTCTGTGATGGAAAGGCGAGATTCAAATGTTATCACTGGTTGTCAGATGTGATCACCTATGAATTTGCAACGAATAATTAAAACTAGCATCAAAGAAATTATAGATGACAGAGCTAGCTAGCAAGCCAACTCACCTTTGATAACATTGTACCATTGACACGTTGCCAGACTCCCTTTTCGTTTCCTGATTTCCTCTTTATATTCTCTGTGCAGAGAGACAGGTCATTAGAGAGAACACGAGGGTTATTGAGCTGAGTGAGAATAAGAGGGCAAGTTAGTTTGTTCTGTCCAAGCCATTGACCAGAACTTTAGAATAGAGAAACATACGTTTTCCGCCTCAAATTTGTTGCTAACTTCATATGTTCTCCTCACTTTTAATTAGTTCAAACGCTCAGATTTACACTACTGAGGGAAAATCATGGTGATATTTTCAACAATCCTCATGATAGTAACATCAAGTGCTGAAATTTTTGCCCGAACAATCCTCAGAAGAAAACTCTACAACAGCAAAAAACATATGTTACCAAAATTTCTCCAACAAGGCAACAGCAAGGTGCCAAACTTGTGTATCATACGTACGAGAATTCACAATAAAAGCTATATACTTGTCAAGGGAATGCAATCAACAAATTACAATTTCAAGTTTCAGACAAATAATTCAGTCACCCACAATGTTGACTAGTGCTATTTCTAAGTATCGCAAAACCTATTTCAACCAAATTAATAATCACACGCCCTGTGCCATCCCAGATGATTCAAACTCATACATCTTCCCCAAAAAAGTTTGCATGCCCAACTTCAACATCAAATTTCATAGAGATATAAATCATAGTGAATTTCTCCACTAAAAGTTAAAAGCTACAATAGCGAAATTCAGGGAGCCAGTAACACAGATGCTAATCTAATTTTGAAAATAAAATATATGGTAAGGGGATTTAAAACTTCAGTTTCCAAGTATTGCTTGCTCAGTGAGAAATTTTAAGTGTACATACCACTAAAACTAGCATCACTATCAACATACTACATTAAGCACAAAATGTAAACAAAAGCAATTATAAATAAACAACACATATCAAGGAATTTGTGCATATCAATGAGTGTTCCTTTTTTTCAGTGTGGGTGAGTTCTGAGTTCCAAAAAATTAAAAGATGAGTAACAAAAATAATAACATGAAGATCTTTACGAGCATCAAAGACAGCACAGAAATGCAAGGACTTTCTACTAAGAAACTAACCTTGGATCACTACTGTCAACTCTTCAACTAATCTTTTTTCCCTTCATGCAAGCCAAAGTCCTCTGCTTCTGCCACTTCTCTATATTTCCACGCCATACTTCACCCAGCCAGTAAAAGCAGCTGCACAGCGGCCATAACAACCCTCTCCAACGACTCCTCCCCCATCAATTCTTTCTCTTCTTTGGCCTCACTCTGTGAATTTGGCACCACCAGACCACTGTGGCTGCCCAACTCCGATATCTCTCCCTCGTCAGAGACTCTGGTGACTCTGTCTCCTTCTCTCTCTGTTTCTCTCTTTCTCAAAGAGAATGTCGACCCTAACACATGACACCCCTCCCCATCCTCCTCTTCTTTTCTCTCAGTCTGCGGCTCTGGTAACAGCTCCAATATCTGGCACGTGCCTCTCCCCTCGCGCGACTCCGATGACTCTGCCTCCAACTCTGTTTCACTCTTTCTTATTTCCAACGGGTCCGTAAAGAAAGGTGCGCCAAGCCCCGTCACCCTTCCTATAGCACAGCACCCCTCCCCCTGCTGCACCGCATCCTCCATTGTCTGGCCATCCACATGAATTATGGGCTGTGTCACGCTATTTTGCATCTCGTCGTGAGCATAAACTAAACGAACACCGCAGACACTAGTAAACCAATCTTCTGTCGGAGAATAAGTTCCAGTTTCTACTACAATCTTAAATGCATCTAATCTATCTTGTGAAATCCTGCCATATCCAGACCATGGCAAATATGCCATGAACAGGTGATCTGACTCTATACTGTAAATTCCGAACTGCCGGCCGAGCAAATCAAATTCGAAGAAGTACTCACCATGCTTTCCTTTTGAGGTCCAATAACATCTTCCATACATATCAGATACATCATGACGAGCACCATTGAATTTAATAACAATGCATATAGCAAATCCTAAAAGCTTGTTATTGAAACCATTCAGTGGTGCTTGGAAAGTTGCTGAACATCCTGTCTTCCGAAAAGTTTCTGAACATCCTGTATCCCGAAGGTTGAACCATTCTGGAACTTCACTTCCAGGAAGCCACATGTGGAACCACAGAGGTCGCAGATGACTGTCCTATACATTGAAAACAACTATAAACTTAATTTCGGGATTTGTATGTCTGTCAGTTGAGAGAGAGAGAGAGAGAGAGAGAGAGAGAGAGAGAAACCTGGTCGAGAGAATAAGTCTCAGTCTCAACAATATCTATAAACAAATTTGCTTGAAGCCGGAAGCAATTAGAAAACCTGAAGTCTAGAATTCTACATACTGGATCAGTCTTTCGTCTTGAAACTGTTTCCAGAGCTGTGCAATCATGTGCATCTATGCGTATTACACTCGATGAAAGCTCAGGTACCGACTTCAGTCGCTTACAAGCTTCCAATTCAAGATGCGTTAGACAACGAAGTCGATTCATTGTCACAGGTAAGCTCTCCAAATTGTTTCTGCACAGCTTTAATGTTTTCAAAGAATATAAATGAGCAATACCATCCGATAACTGCAACAGATTGCAGTCACTTAAATCAAGACGTAGGCACGTAGCAGAACAGAGTAACTACAATATTCTTCGATTGATGTTGGCCAGGCTGACAAGGGTGCCGTCATCTTTTTACATCCAATACATGATAATCCACCTTTAAGCTTTCCCAAACGTAGGACAGAGAATGGAAGTTGTTTTATACCACTATATCTTACATCGAGGACCTCTAAGGATTCTAAGTCCCCCAATTTCTCAGGCAAGTAATGAAGTACTGAGCACCCAGACAGATTCAGATGTGTAAGCTTTGCCAAATTACAGATACTGTCGGGAAGAAATTCAAGGCTTTTGCAGTTCCGCACACTTAATTTTTTAATCCTCAGAAGCAGGTCGATTGATGAGGGCAGTCCTTTAATTGCGGTCCCATCTAAACGAAGCATTGATAGCTCCTTCATGATTCCTGAAATCTCCGGAAACTTTTCAAGATTTGAGCAGCCCGAAAGACAAAAGGTCTGTAGAGATTTCATATGAATTCTCTTTGGGAGAATCTTGAGTTTTTTGCACCCGGTAAGATCCAATGAATGAAGGTTTTGAAGAGCAGAAATGGATGAATGAACCTCAAATAAACTTGAACAGCCATCAAGAAGTAGTGTCTCAAGATTTATCGCCTCAGTTAAGTCGGGGATTTTGACAAGGTATCGACAGTGACTTAACTTGATGACTCTCAGATTTTGTAGGGGCTGCATTTAAAACACCAGGAAAACATGTCTTCATACTTGGGGCACATGGAAATTTATAATTTTGAAACAAGAAAAGGATATTTAGATGATCGTACCTTGATTCCTTCCCAAAGTTCTCGAATGTGACTACCACGCATGTCAAGGTGAACAAGATTCTTCGGGATAAAAGTTGATGGCAAACACTTTACCGGGCATCCATGCCATAAGAGAAACCTCAATTCATGGGAAAGAAACTCGAAGTCCCCGCTCAAGAGTTGTTTACAGCCACCTACTGGGCATATATTCTTGCGGCACTCGCTATATGGAATAAGGTATACGTGGAATGAATAACAGATTATTAGCAGTCTTAGCTTCGTCATCCTTACAAAGGCCTCAGCATTTATGCTTAGGTCAACTTTTGAGTTCGACAAGTCTAGCATTAAGCATTCAATTGCATCCGTAGCCTGCAAACCAATAGCAAATTACATGTCAGTGCAAAATATCCATAACATTATCAGAAAGTTAATACAAGATTCCCATGATTTGGTCAAAGTTGAATCTTTGTATTTTACCAAACATTATGTACACATTTGACATGGAAAAGAGCTAAAGAATGATCATGATTGATTGAATATCTCACCGTATTTTGAGTCAACACGTGATTAACATCTTTATAACTCCACAACCTGCTACGCTTCCCAGGTTTTTTAGTAGATTCTAGGCGGACGATTTCTCTACCCATTTCTTGAATTAAATCATGCATGTCGACTCTGTAATTTGACGAAGTTATGAGAGCTCTGTCAACTAGAACTCTTAATCCATTGTGGGGAAAGAAGCCAAAACTGTCCAGTAATTCCGTTACAAAATTTGTGCGCCATTTTCTAAAGACACATGCAATATCTAGGAATATGTTTTTCTCTGAATCGTCTAGTCCATCAAAGCTTGTTCTAAGCACATCCTGAATTTCTATGTGTGGGATTTTCTTCAATTTCTCCAACACGACTTCCCATTCACACACACTTCTGTTATCAAGAAATGCCCCCAAGACTTTAAGTGCTAAAGGCAAACCTTGAGCATATTCTATGGCACGCCTTGATAGATCATCGTAGTCTCTGTTGGGTTGATTTGTTCTGAAAGCATATTTCCGAAACAGCTCGAGAGCTTCATCATCCCTTAAATACGATGGCTTGAACGTCTCATTAACTCCACTTAGTGATTGCTTATTTCTAGTCGTTACAATGAGCCTACTTCCCTCACCAAATGCATGTAGTTTTCCAAGCAAGGCTTCTATTTGGGCAAAAGTTTCCACATCATCAAGAACAACCAAGACTTTTTTCAAACCTAGCCTTTCCTTTATCATATTCCAACCTCTGTTCAAACCCAGACTCTGCACCATTTCCTTCAGCAATATAGATATAAGTGCTTCCTGCATTTGTACTTCACGCTTGTTTATAAAAGCTTCTTTGACATTATCAAGAAAGCAGGAGTGTTCAAATTGGCAAGCAATTTCGTCAAAAACAGCTCTAGCAATGGTTGTTTTTCCTAAACCGCCCATACCCCATATTCCAACAACACGAACATCATTCACCTGAAGACATAATCTTGAATTCATTTCTGTAATGTGGGAATCCATTCCAACCAAGCCATCAGCTTTATTGGACGAAGTGTGGATCAGTTTTTTTAAAGTATTTTCAACAATTTCCTCAACAAGCTTGCCGTCATCCCTGCAAGATTTGAAATCCGTGTAATTGTATTTTTAAAGGGTGATTGAGTCATACAGTTACTAGGAACATATAGTGACATAGAACTAAACTAAAATGTGATAAAGACTAAAATCAGGCCACTCCGCCTGACATACTAACTAAAACTAACCGAGAGTTTGAATAAAGATTACTCACTCATATTTGGTCGAATCCCAGCCAGATAGATCCGCGAGTCTATTTACAGCGGACCTCCAGCTTTCCAACTCTTCGTTGTCGAGGTTAGAATTCTCTCCATGTTTGGCAAAAGCTTCAGCAAATTTTCCATTGATTTTCCGTAGATGAGAGGGATCTACTTCGTAGAAGATAGGCACCACTATCTGCTTCTTCGTATCCATGCAATCCAGGATTTTGACGAGCTCTTTTAAGCACCAAGTGGAAGATGCATACTTTTGAGATAAAACTACAATCGAAATCCTCGAGTCCTCAATAGCTGTGAGTAGCTCCGAAATCTTGTTTCCTTTACTGAGCTCTTCAGAATCGATGAAGGTGTTGATTGTTTTCTGTTTCAGAGCTCTGTAAAGATGGCCGACGAAGATCTTGCGGGTGTCTGCCCCTCTAAAACTGAGGAACACATCATACTTGCAACGAGCACCAGATGAAGATGAAGCCGCCATCATGTAAGAAACACAAGATCAACAACTGAAACTAGTGCCCGATTTTCTAATTGCAATGAAGAGCCTAATAGTGCAAGTTGCTCTTCTTGTTGGATGGATGCCAAAAGAATTGGAGTGGTTTTGACTAATGGTGGGAATGGACCCAGGAAATCAAATGCCTCCGAGTCCGTCCACTCCTCTTTTCGAACTGTTCAAGGAAAGGTACCTTCGCTTTTCATTATTCTCTACTAACCAGGTAATTTCTCAATCTTTGTTTTGGTATTTGGGGTTGGAAACTAGCACCGACCATCCATATGGTCGGTGCTGTACGTGCTTGGACTGGCGCATTTGTCAAACTATACACAATAATTATATCAATTTCTATGTACCGGGCAAAAGCAATATGATCCAATCCTAGTTTTCAATTTCTATGTACTGGGCAAGAGCAATATGATTGGTTCATAGTTTTCAATGTGTATGTCCCTGGCAAGAGCAATACAAACCGGTAAAATTGTTGCTTGCACTCTGATCAATTGCTTTTTTTTAGAGTAATTAACTTTGCCCGGTCCAGCTTAACTTAGAAAATTAATGAAATCGTAAAACTAAATGAAGCATGTCAATACAAAAATATAATATGTCTTCTTGGATTCCAGAAGTTGAACAAGTTTTGTCATGATTGGAATTTTCCTGTGGTGAATTTGAATTTGGTGGAGACCATAGAGCATAGAGCATTGACCATTGACTCTTATCTTTGGCATTCAGAGGTTCAGGGTGATTGATTTGCACAAGAAATGTGGCTTTGTTGTGAAGTTGTGATTCGGAGCAACTCAGCTTTTAGTGTCAATAAAGGATCCAACTCTTATCAAAGAGATGCTACTAGACTAGGAGGGCATTCCATTTGGCCTTTGGAAGGTCAAGTCTCTTTACTTCTTCTTTTGATGAGCAATCAGCTCCTTGTTTCACTTCTTGTGCTACTTGGGTATTTCTATTGCTTTGCTTTTGTTTTTTTACCAATATTTTTTTGTCTGCTGAGATTACAAACAAGTAATTTCGGAGAGAAAAATGCATGTTCATTTGTGTTTTCATATTACTGTCACTCAATGTCGTGAAACATGTTGTATTAACTTAATGTTATGTTAGGCAATGTGCAAGGCCCATATATACCAACAGCCCATGTATATTCCACTCTGCACTGAAAAATAAGAACAAATTTTCAGTCTCAAACACACAAAATAATATTATATAGAGAACATCAGTGGCGAGTAACTATGAAGTTGTTCTAACGAATTAATGAACACGGATTCTACAGTTTCAGTACACAAGATTAGTTTGCTTGTTTCCTAATGCTAACAGCTAACTCAAATATTATGGTCACAAGCAGAAGAGCCTAGATGAGCGTGCTTCAATTTCATGGCTATTAAATGAACTAAGAGCGTTCGTAAGACTTCGGACTAAGAGCGTCCGTAAGCATCGATTTAACGAACTAAGAGCGTTCGTAAGCTACGGACTAAGATCGTTCGTGAGCATCGATTTTGACCATTCAAACATCATTGTTTCGGTCTAATCCAAATATTCTTGGAAATCAATTTCTTGGTAGCATTAAGGCTCAGAAATCTTATATTAGTTTTCGTGGAAGCATTGACTCCGAAACTAATACGTTCTTGCTTTCCTTTTCAGGATGTCAGACTTGAACAAGCTCGATTTTACTCCATTAGATTCTACGGGCACGGATACTTTCCTGTGGGCTCATGTTATTGAGCTCCACCTAATTGCCCTTGATTTATTGCCTACAATCCAGGAGTCTTGTTCTAAAAGAACCACTCAAGGCCCTCAAACTGAGATAGATAATTCCAGGGCATTTACCCTGATGAAGCGCCACATGAGGATGGCCCTCCAGTTTGAGTACATGAATGAGGATAACACTAACAACCTTTGGGTTACGCCTCGTGAAAGTTTTAGTAACATTCACAATTTTCCAAACTTAGAAGCATGATAGACTAATATCCGCTTCTCTAAACTTTGAAAGAGTTATGAAATATTGTTCGGAGGCTCTCTACATCATATTATTGATGCATGATTGTGAAAAACACAAAAGAACAAATTGATTGAGAAAACCCTAACATGACCATAGGGGTCATGACGTTGAGGGTATGAGGATTGGAATCCATGGCGCCACTTTTGGCCATGGTAACACTATTCCAATGCCATTGGTCCTAGGGACCATATGTATTGTGTCAATAGATCTCAATCAAGAGAGCATCCTCTTCATGGTATTTTATAGAGTACCTGATCAATGGTGATCAAGATATTGAGCTATAGAAGACTTTAAATCTGGCGATGTAGACAAAATGCCGCAGATTTTTATCTAGAATAGTCTTTTATTTTCCAAGAATTATGTAATGGCAATATGCATTAGTCAATTAATGACATTTTGTATTAATTCTATCTTATGTGGCGCATCGAATTAAGTATGATGTCTAGCAAAGTAATTGAGATTAGTGGTACTTAAGAGAGCCCTGCTCCACCGACATCTCTCTCTACTTCCCTGATCATATTTGATTAGAGTTACCAAACGGATAGAGTGACTACGATTTGTCTACGATTTGATTTTTATATTGGATTAGATTTTGGTCACGAAACTTTGATGTAATCATTGGCTATTATTAATAAAGTATCGATTTATTTTATCTCATGTCGTAGACATATTTTTCAAACTTTATTACTTCAAATATATAAGAGCCAATAGTTTTCGTGTGGAAACACATTGTGAGAATGGATAAGAGTTCCTTTGCATCACTTCTCATGACTACGGATATAAAAGAGTCTTAGAGAAACTTATGTGTCGATCTAGTGGGTTGTACGCAACCACTATTCGAGTAATTGAATCAAATCATGTTATGAGAGATGATTTATGGGATTCGGACACATATAGGTTTTGGCACGACCGTTTGGGACATCCAAGTCGTGATATGATGATCCGTATATTAAAGACTTCGCACGGACATCCATTTTTCAGAACGAAAAGAAGTAAAAATCAGTTTTTGGACACCGTTCACCCCCATATCCGGTCATCCTTGGCCGGCGCTGCCATCCCCCTGCGGCCTCAGGGTGGCATTGACGCCACCAAGGCTCCTTTGTCTCCAAATTTTACTTCTAAAGTCCATTCTGACTTCGTGGCTCAACCAAAATCCTCATTGGTTGTTTCTAAAGCCCATCATTCATTCTGCAAAGCCTGCTCTTTAGCAAAATTAGGATAGAGACCATCCTATGCAAAGGACACTAAAGAAAATATACCATTCTTGCAAAGAATCCAAGGTGATATTTGTGGACCTATTCAACTACCATACGGACCATTTAAATATTTTATAGTGTTGGTTGATGCATCGACACACTAGTCACATGTCATGCTATTGTCTACTAGGAACGCTGCATTTGCTAAACTCCTAGCACAGATTATTAAGTTAAGGGCTCACCACCCTGATCATCCTATTAAGTCTATAAGACTAGACAATGCTGGGGAGTTTACATCAAAAACTTTTGATGATTATTGCATGTCCATTGGGATTGAAGTTGAATACCCAGTTCCTCATGTTCACACCCAAAATGGTCTCGCATAAGCCGCTGATGTGCCTGAAAGCAAGCGCATAATTTAACCCTAAAATATCGTTAGTAGTATATAGTAAATAGGGATCGTTCTATTCCGGGGATTGAGGGTACACCTGTCATTGTCAAACAATTAAACAATTAAAATTAAAACAAAGTATAATATTCACAAAGATATTCACAAGTATAAACATTATTTACGAAAAAGGAGGAATTTTTGGTTTTGATTTTCGAAAAATAAACTAAGTTAACAAAACAATTAAAATGCAAAAACATAAAAATACAAATGGAATGAGAGAAACAAAGATCAAAAACCGAAACATATGATTAAAATCGATTCAAACCCTAATATTGTTCATCTAAGTCATGAGAGAGGAGTTGATCATGTGAAACATTCGAAAGCAAATGAATTCCCATTTTTTACTTTTCAATGCTAATTAACCTAAGCGAAAGCACCTAGATTAATCCTATCAAACATGCAATCAAACCCTAGAAAGCTAGTCAATCATGTCATGTTTAACGCATTACACATAGAGAAAGGCTATCAACTCAAGTGTACAACTTAGTATGGAAAAGTCCACCTAATTGCAATCCTCGTTAATTAAATTTGATCTTTGTACAAAACCTTTACTACTTTGATTCAAGTTTACACAAAACGAAAAGTCGATTTCATGTTCTTAAACCTAGCACCAATTATATCGAAACCCTAAGTGTTTGCAACCACATAAGATTAAAATACAAAAGTTATCTATAACGCAAATTTAATTAAACAAACCCACATAAGCAACTCTCGAAGAACAATAATATGAATCTGAAAATTCTCAATTAATCATAAAAATTCCAGAAATTAATATTTGTTCAAACACATATGTCAACTAGTTCATAACCAACGAAATTCAAAGCAAAGGTTACAAAGGAGAATCGGATTACACCGTGAGATGGAGATGGTGATGAACGATTGATGTGGTGGTCTCTTGAATCTCGAAAGCAAGCTTCAAGGTTGGAGATGGATGATGGATGCTCACGGCTATGCTTCTTCTCCCTTGGCCTTGCTTGAACTCGTGGAGATGACTAGAGGATGGAGAAACTCACGGCTATGCTAAGAAGATTTTCTGATTTTTCTAAAGTGTAAATTGTATGGGAGAAGGCCATTCTCAACGTCAAAGAGGTGGGTATATATAGGAGCACGGCTAGGATTCACAAAGCAATCAGAAATTTCCACATAGCTTCCACCAATAGGAATTCGCCAAGTAAGCTTTGTGATGTGGTCCAACCAATCATAGGATGCCAAGTAAGCCTTGTGATGTGTTCCAACCAATCAAAATTCTCTAAATTACCTCCCTAATATTTAATTTCCGAATTTCCTTGAAATTATTCTGATTTTCTTCATGAATTTCGGCCAACATTCCTTTAGGGAATTTAGGGATGAATCTAGACGCCTTTTTAGCTTTTCCTTGGTGCACACATATTTTCCTTCCATAAATATCTCCCTTGAATCTCTCTTGGCGTCATCTCCTTGATTATTTCTGATTTTCACGTTGGCAATCACACCAAATTATTCCTCCAACAATATTTCTTTCCATAAAAGTCTCCCAAGAAAATCTCTCCTTGAAATCCTCAATCAATCATCTTTAATTCCCACGTTGTCACCTTGTTTTTCCTTAAGCATTACACGGCAAATTTAATCCCCAAGGATAATATATTTTCCTTTTTAAAAAAAAAACTCTTCCTTGATTCTCTCCTTGCCATGTCATCTTCATGAAGCTTCTCTTTCCATTTATGAACTCAATTCAGCTTATTTATTCCAAAAACCTGAAAGTAGAAGCTTTCTAAAATAAGAAATGGAAACTTTCTTAAACTAAAATGGAAACTTTCTAAAAATGGAAAATAGAAACTACAAAACGGAAACTTTCTACAATTAGGAACTTTCCCATTCGAAGAATGGAAACTTTCCTAAACAGAGTTTTATTAAGGAAATAAAGCAGAAAATATAGAGAAATAACAGTTAAAACGTCGCATTAAAATGCTCCTATCAGCCGCTATTAAATGACTACAAATGATCGCTAGGGCATTGGTAATGCGCACCAATTTCCCTATTTCTGCTTGGGGCTATGCAATATTGCATGCAGCTGTGCTTATTTGTCTGAGGCCCAATGCCACTCAACCCTTCTCTGCGTCCCAGATGGTGACTGGGTATGAGCCTAATATCTCACACTTACGCATATTTGGGTGTGCAGTTTATATGCCTATTGCGCCGCCACAGCAAACCAAAATGGGTCCTCAATGACGATTAGGCATTTACGTTGGATATGATTCTCCAACGATTGTCCGCTATTTAGAACCCTTGACAGGCGATCTCTTTACCGCTAGATTTGCATATTGTCACTTCGATGAGACGGTCTTCCCGTCGTTAGGGGGAGATAAGAACATCAATGTTCAACAGGAACGACAGGAATTGTCGTGGTCTGTCGACCCCATTCTGTCTCATCTTGATCCTCGAACCGTACAGTCCGAAATTGAAGTGCGGAGAATTCTCAATCTTCAGAACGTAGCAGAATCGATGCCTGATGCTTTTTCCGATATCGCTAAAGTGACGAGATCACACATACCTGCTGCAAACGTGCCTGCAAGGATTGATGTCCCTAAAATTAGAGGACATGACGCCACCTCAAGAGTACATGAGTATAGCACCAACGTCCCCACCCTTGGTGAGGTTGTGGCTAGGCCCACGGCTCCTGCCAGAAAGCGCGGGAGGCCTATAGGTTCGATGGATTCTAGCCCAAGAAAGAAAGCAAGTTTGGCACAAAATAATCCATTAATCATCGATGTAAATAATCCATCTCATGAAAACATTCCGGATTATGGTTATGTCCAAGAGACATCATTGGGGGACGCTCCAATGTCAGAACCAATTCCAGAGAATAGAGAGATCTCCATGAATTACACTAGTGTACATGAGATGATGGATAAAAATTCTATGGCAATTGATGATGCATTTGCATATCATGTTGCAAAAGGAATCATAGACTATGATGATATCGAACCTCGCTCTGTCGAAGAATGTCAACGAAGAGCGGATTGGCCTAAATGGAAAGATGTGATCCAGGCTGAATTGGATTCACTAGCAAAGAGACAGGTATTTGGGCCCATAACGCAGACACCCCCAGATGTAAAACCTGTTGGCCATAAATGGTTTTTGTTAGAAAGCGTAATGAGAAAAATGAGGTGGTTAAATATAAAGCCCGCCTCGTGGTGCAAGGTTTCTCACAACGCCCTGGAATCGACTACGAGGAGACATACTATCCCATAATGGACGTTATAATGTTCAGCTACCTTGTCAGTTTGGTAGTTTCCGAAAAACTTGACATGCAGCTTATGGATGTGGTTACAGCATATCTCTATGGGGATCTAGATTCAGAGATATATATGAAGGTTCCAGATGGACTTCAATTACTCAAATCAAGTGGCTCTAAACCACGGAGCCCGTTTTCAATAAGATTAAAACGCTCACTATATGGATTAAAACAATCCGGACAGATGTGGTATAACTGTTTAAATGACTACTTGATTGGGAAGGGATATATTAATAATGAAATATGCCCATGCGTGTTCATTAAAAGAACAAGTTCCGGATTTGCAATCGTAGCAGTTTATGTCGATGACATGAACCTAATTGGAACTCTAGATGAGTTAAAGGAAACTGCTAAATATTTGAAATCCGAATTTGAGATGAAAGATCTTGGGAAGACACGGTTTTGTCTCAGTTTAGAACTCGAGCACTGTAGTGATGGAATTTTGATCCATCAGTCTGCATACACTCATAAAATCCTAAGGCGCTTTAATGAAGATAAAGCAAACTCTGTGAGAACTCCCATGATTGGTCGTAGTCTTGAGCCCGGAAAAGATCCGTTTCGTCCAAAGGATGAGGACGAAGAACCATTAGAGGCCGAAGTGCCCTATTTAAGTGCAATAGGCGCATTATTGTACTTAGCTCAATGCACAAGACCAGATATCTCATTCGCAGTGAACTTGTTAGCTAGACATAGCTCTGCGCCAACACGCCGCCATTGGATTGGTGTAAAGACAATCTTTCGATACCTAAGAGGTACGATTGATATGGGCCTATTTTATCCCTACAAAGAGAAGAGGAATGACGGAAGAATGGGATCGGACCCCACTAGGCATAGAGCCACCGTCCACCATGATAAAGTGGCCGACCATATTGCCGCCAACGCCGCCACCACCACCAAGGGTGGCCGGCCTCACCCTATCTCCCTCCATCAAAAGGACAATGATGTTTTGATGGGTTTTGCTGATGCAGGGTACCTCTCTGACCCTCACCAAGGTCGCTCCCAAACAGGTTATGTCTTTACCATGGGAAGCACTGTAATATCTTGGAGGTCTACAAAACAGACCCTTGTTGCTACTTCCTCAAATCATGCAGAGATTATTGCTCTCCATGAAGCTGTGCGTGAATGCATATGGCTAAGGTCTGTAATTAGACATATTCAAGGAAGTTGTGGTTTGAAGTCTACCACGGATGAACATACATGCATTTATGAGGATAATGCAGCTTGTATTGAACAAATGAAGTTAGGTTTCATTAAAGGCGACAACACCAAGCATATATCGCCTAAGTTCTCCTATAATCAGCAACAACAATCACTTCTAAAGATTGAAGTGAATCAAATCCGATCAGAGGATAATGTAGCGGACTTATTCACTAAGTCGTTACCTAAATCCACCTTTGAGAAACATGTAAAGAGCATCGGATTGAGAAAGTTATCCGAACTCCCATGATTGCAGCAATCAGGGGGAGATATCGACATCAGGGGGAGTTATGATGTCTACATGTTTGATCTCGAAGAGTAGAGGACGTGTTGTACTCTTTTTCTCCTCCTCGAGCGTGTTTTTGTCCCACATGGTTTTTCACTCGAGCAAGTTTTTTAACGAGGCAACGGATGAAGCGTCACCACCAAGTTTGAGCGGCACAAGGGGGAGTGTTGAAGGAAATCAGCTATTAGTGTGCCTAATCAAACTAGGAGTAGTAATATATAGGAGAGAAGATTCTAGAATTCCTAATCCTACGCGGATTAATATTCCTTGTAACATTAGAATATGTACTTGTAATCCCTATATATAGGGCTCCTATTCTCAATAATATGACACACAATTCTCTCTACATTCTCTCTAGAATCTATTTTACTTAAACAGATCTGTATTTGCATTTGCATTCTACACTTTACACATTGTTGTTTTGCTTGAGTTCTTGACCACCAACTAGAATATCAGGGTAACAAACAGAGGAGGCCGGGACAACTAAAATCTGCCAAAATAATGTCTCTTTAAAAGAATTAACACCTTCAAAACTCCAAATAGTAATCCAAGTTGTAGCCATTTGGATGAAAAATACAACTAAACGGCACATATCAAGGAATCCGTGCAGATGAATTAGTATTTCTCTTTTCAGGGTTGGTGACTTCAATTCTGGGTTGTGAAAAATAAAAGATGAGTAAGAAGTACAATTACATGAAGGTCTCCATGAGCATCAGAGACAGCACAGACATGCGTAAGCTGTTTAGTTGTTACATACTCAGAAACTAACCTTGGATCACAACATAAGGAGACTTCGGTGCGTACAGTGGATTACTACATCATCATTAACCGTTCTACCGTACTTACGATCTGAGCTATATAAGTCCCGGATTCCGATGACTGACATTTGAATCGGTAAGGTTTGAAAGAGCAGACGATGGTAAATGTATGGATTGGAGTTTGTATAGGCTAATGTATTTTGGTGAAGAGATGGACCTAGACTGTTGCAAGTGTTGGGGTGTCTGTTAAGATTTGATGAACACAACATCCTGAGCTTTCAGAGAGCCAGCCAGCTGGGCAACTCACCTTTGATAACATTCCACCATTGATACGTTGCCAGACTCCCTCTTCCTTTCCTGCTTTCCTCTTATCTGTGCAGAGAAACGGTTCATTAGAGAGAAGATGAGGGTTATTGAGCTGAGTGTGAATAAGAGGGCAAGTGAGTTTGTTCTGTTCAATGCCATTGACTACAGAATTTTACAATAGAGAAGAATATATTTTCCATCTCAAATTTGTTGCTGACTTCATATGATCTCGGCACATTTAATTAGTTCAAGCACTCAGATTTACATTACTGAAATCCATGGTGATAGTTTCAACAATCCTCATGATAGTAACATCAAGAGCTGAAAATTATGCCCAAAAAATAAAGGACCATACATAGAAGAAAATTCTACAACTGCAACAAGCATATATTACTAAAACCTGTCCAAAAGTCAACAGTATGGTGCCAAACTTTGTATCATATATACAAGAATTCACAATAAAAACTAAATACTTGTCAAGGAAATGCAATCACCAAATTACCATCTCAAGGTTCAGACACTTAAATCAGTCACCAACAATGATCATTAGTGCTATTGCAATTAATAGTCACTCACCCTGGTGTCTACAGCTTCAATGTTAGTGGTACAACGAGCATTCTTTTGAAGAGGGAGTGCAATCACTGAGGCGTACTTTCCTCCCCTTAATGTACCATTCCAGATTATCCAAACTCATACATCTTCCCCTAAAATTTGCAAGCCCAACTTAAACATCAAATTTGATAGAGGAAAAAATCTTAGTGAATTTCTCCACTAAAAGCTAAAAGCTACAATAGCACAGTTCAGGGAGCCAACAACAGATGCTGATCTAAGTTTGAAAATACAATATATGGGTAAGGAGATTTAAAACTTGAGTTTCCTAGTACTGCTTGCTTAGTTGGAAATTTTATGTGAACATATATACCACTAAAACTCGCATCATTATCAACATACTACAACAAAACAACTCATACGAATGAATCTGTGCAGAGCAATGAGTGTTTCTTTTTTTATTGTTGGAGAGTTCTCAGTTGCAAAAAATTGGTATAATTACATGAAGATCTTAAGGATCATCAAAGACAGCACAGAGAGATGCATAAGCTTTTTACTGAGAAACTAAACTTGGATCACTACGGTCACCTCTTCAACTATTCTTTTTTCCTTTCATGCAAGCCAAACTCCGCTGCTTCTGCTACTTCTCTCTTTCCACGCCATACTTCACCCAGCCAGTAGAAGCAGCTGCATAGTGGCCCTAACAACCCTCTTCCAGCCAATGACTCGTCCCCAATCAATTCTTTCTCTTCTTTGCCCTCACTCTGTGAATTTGGCACCACCAGACCACTGTGGCTGCCCAACTCCGATATCTCCCCATCATCAGAGACTCTGGTGACTTTGTCTCCTTCTCTTTCTGTTTCTCTCTTTCTCAAAGAGAATGCCGACCCTAACACCTGGCACCCCTCCCCCTGCTCCACCACCACCATTATCTCCTCTTTTTTACCCTCCATCTGTGGCTCTAATAACATCTCCAATGTTTGATACCTGCCTCTCCCTTCACCCGACTCTGATGACTCTGCCTCCCACTCTGTTTCACTCTCTCTTATTTCCAGCTGGTTCGGAAAAAACGGTGCTCCAAGCCCTGACACCCCTCCTTTAGCACAGGAATCCTCCCCCTGCTGCACCGCATCCTCCATTCTCTGGCCATCCACTCCCCCTTCCCGGCTATCCACAGGAATTAAGGGCTGTGTCACGCTATTTCCCATCTCCTCATGATTAGCATAAACTAAACGAACACCGCAGCTACTAGTAAAGCAACCGTGTGTTGGAAAATATGTTCCAGTTTCTACCCCAATCGTAAATGCATCTAATCTATGTTTTGCAATCCAGCCATATTCAGACCATGACATATATCCCATGAACATGTGATCTGACTCTAGAAATCTGTGAGTTCTGTACTGCTGGCCAACCAAATCTAATTGGAAGAAGTATTGCTCACCCCAATTTCCTTTTGAGGTCCAATTACATCTTCCATACATTTTAGATACATCATGACGAGCACCACTGAAGTTAATAACAATGCATATAGCAAATCCTAAAAGCTTGCTATTGAAACTATTCAGTGGAACATGGAAAGTTACTGAACATCCCGTATCCCGAAGGTTGAACCATTCTGGAACTTCACTTCCAGGAAGACACATGTTGAAGCACAGAGGTCGCAGATGATTATCCTATACAACAAATAAAAACTTAATTTTGGGACCTGTATGTGTGTCAGTTTTACATGAGAGAGAGAGAGAGAGAGAGAGAGAGAGAGAGAGAGACCTGTCTGAGAGAATGAGTTTCAACAATATCTCTAAACAAATTTGCTTGTACCAGCCGGAAGCAATTAGAAAATCTGAAGTCAAGATTTCTAGTTTTTGGTGTTGAAACTGTTTCCAAAGCTGTGCAATCATGTGCATCTATGTAATTTATACTCGATGAAAGCTCTGGTATTGATTTCAGCCTCTTGCAAGCTTCCAATTCAAGATGCGTTAACCAACCAAGTTGATTCATTGTCACAGGTAAGCTCTCCAAATTGTTTCTGCACAGCTTTAATGTTACCAATGAAGATAAATGAGCAATACCATCTGATAACTCCAACAGATTGCAGTCACTTAAATCAAGATGTAGCAGAACAGAGTAACTACAATATTCTTCCACTGATGATGGCCATGCTGAAAAGGGTGCCGTCATCTCTTTACACCCAATACATGATAATACGGAACGCACACGAAGGATAGAGAATGGAAGTTGTTTTACACCACTATCATCTACGTCCAGGTCCTCTAAGGATTCTAAGTCTCCCAATTTCTCAGGCAAGTTATGAAGTGCTGAGCACCCAGACAGATGGAGAAGTGTAAGGTCTGCCAAATTACAGATACTGTCGGGAAGAGAGACAAGGCTTTTGCAATTCCGCATAGTTAAGTGTTTAAGCCCCACAAGCAGATCAATTGATGAGGGTAATCCTTTAATTGCGGTCTCATCTAAACCAAGCACTACTAGCTCCTTCATGAATCCTGAAATCTCCGGAAACTTTTCAAGATTTGAGCAGCCATCGAGGTTAAGTGTCTGAAGAGAACGCATATGAATGCTGGTTGGTAGAGTCTTAAGTTCTGTGCAACCTGTGAGATCCAGATGTTTAAGGTCTGCCAAATTACAGATACTGTCGGGAAGAAATTCAAGGCTTTCGCAGTCCCGCATACTTAAGTGTTTAAGCCCCTCAAGCTGATCAATTGATGAGGGCAGTCCTTTTATTGCCGTCCCATCTAAACAAAGCTCTGGTAGCTCCTTCATGATTCCTGAAATCTCCGGAAACTTTTCAAGATTTGAGCAGCCATCGAGGTTAAAGATCCGAAGAGAACTCATAAGAATGCTGATTGGTAGAGTCTTAAGTTCTGTGCAACCTTTCAGATCTAAAGTAACAATTCCAGTGAGATTGTTAATAGATGAGGGCAGTTCTTTAATTGCAGTCCCATCTAAATAAAGCCATTTTAGCTTCATCATAACCTCTGAAATCTCAGGAAACTTTTCGAGATTTGAACAGCCAGATAGACGAAGGATCCGTAGAGATTTCATATGAATGCAGCTTGGCAGAATCTTAAGTTGCTTGCACCCCTTTAGATCCAAGAAATGAAGGTTTTGAAGAGCAGAAATGGATGAATGAACCTCAAATAAACTTGAACAGCCATCAAGGAATAGTTTCTGCAGATTTATCGCCTCAATTAAGTCAGGGATTTCAACAAGGTATTGGCAGTGACTTAACTTGATGATTTTCAAATTTTGCAGGGGCTGCATTTAAAACACCAGGAATTCATAAATGGGGTATATAGAAATTAATAATTTTCAAACAAGAAAAATATGCATGGATCATTGTACCTGGATTCCTTCCCAAAGTTGTTTAATGTGACTACCACGCATGTCAAGTCTAACAAGATTCTTCGGGATAAAGGTTGATGGCAAAGACTTTAGTGGGCATCCATGCCATAAGAGAAACCTCAATTCATGAGAAAGACACTTCAAGTCCCCCCTCCAGAGTTGTTTACAACCATCAACGGGACAAAAATCCTCTTTCCAACAAACATCCATCCCAAAATCCTCACTGCTTTTAACGTATTCAAAATAGCCTTCGTCACAGTCATAGTCATAGTCATAGTCATAGTCGAAGGAATCACATATATTGAAGAATGAATAATAAATTATGAGTAGTCTTAGCTTCGTCATTCCAACAAATGCTCCAGTATGTATGCATAGGTTGACTTTTGAGTTCGACAAGTCTAGGATTAAGCATTCAACTGCATCCGTCGCCTGCATAACCAATAGCAAATTATATGTTGGTGCAAAATATCTAGAACATTATCAGAAAGTTAATACAACAATCCCATGAATTTGATTTTCGTCAAAGTTGAATCTTTCCACCAAACATTATGTACACATATAAAATGGAAACAAGCTAGAAAATGATCATGATTGAATATCTCACCGTATTTTGAGTCAATACACGACTAACATCATCATAACTCCACAACCTACTGCGTTTTCCAGGTTCTTTTGGAGATTCTAGGCGGACAATTTCTCTACCCATTTCTTGTAGTAAATCGTGCATGGTGAGGTCATCGTCTTTTGATATATTTATGAGTGCTCTGTCAGCTAGAACCCTTAATCCATTGCGGGGAAAGAAGCCACAACTATCTAGAAATTCTGTGACAAAATCTTTGTTCCATTTCCTAAAGAGACATGCAATATCTAGAAATATTTCTTTCTCTATATGATCTAGTCCATCAAAGCTTGTTCTAAGCACATCCTGAATTTCTATATGTGGGATTTTCTTCAATTTCTCTAGCACGGCTTCCCATTCACATACATCTTTGTCATCAAGAAATGCCCCCAAGACTTTAAGTGCTAAAGGCAAACCTTGAGCATATTCTATGGCACGCCTTGAGAGATGATCGTAGTCTCCATTGGGTTGATTTGTTCTGAAGGCATATTTCGTAAATAGCTCAAGAGCTTCAACATCACTTAGATAAGTAGGCTTATATGTCTCATTAACTCCACTTAGCGATTGCTTATTTCTAGTTGTTACAATGACTCTACTTCCCTCACCAAATGCATGTAGTTTTCCAAGCAAGGCTTCAATTTGGGAAAAAGTTTCCACATCATCAAGAACAACTATGACTTTTTTCATACCTAGCCTTTCCATTATCATCTTCCGACCTCTGTCCAAATCTACACTCTGCACCTTTTCCTTCAACAATCTGAATATAAGATCAACCTGCATTTGTACTTCACGCTTACTTATAAAAGCTTCCTTGACATTATCAAGAAAGCAAGAGTGTTCGAATTGGCAAGCAATTTCGTCGTAAACAGCTCTAGCAATGGTTGTTTTTCCTAAACCACCCATACCCCATATTCCAACAACCCGAACATCATTCACCTGAAGACATAATCTTGAATTCATTTCTGCAATGTGGGAATCCATTCCAACCAAGCCATTGGCTTTACTCGACGATGTGTTGATCAGTTCTTTCAGAGTATTTTCAACAATTTCCTCAATAAGCTTGCCATCATCCCTGAAAAGTTAGAAAACCGCGTAACTGTGTTTGTAAATTAAAGAGTTCTCAAAGCAAGATGTACTGTGAAACAGGTACTAAGAACATAAAGTGACATAGAACTAAACTAAAATGTGATGACAACTAAGTTGATAATTTGTAGTAATCTTATCAGAGTCAAGTATCTAAACTTACAGTTTCCAAGATTAATGCATGTATGCTACCACAAAAAACTAAATACATAAGACTAAACCAAAAAAGTACAATTTGATTAAGAGAAGGGGATCATAAGTTATAGCACACAAACCTTGAATAGAAATTGAAGAAAAATGAACTTCATAGAGCTTAGTTGATTCAAAACATTTGAAATTCAGTTAGTATGAATCCACGATTTTATTACAAAGAAACAGGTGGCTTTTATGGTAACAGAGAAGCATATCAGAAATTAAACTCCAGAGAAATAGCTACGAGGCAAAATTTGTAAGAATTCCACTGAGAGTAACTGAGAGTTTGAAGGAAGATTACTCACCCATATTTGGTCGAATCCCAGCCAGATAGATCCGCAACTCTTGTTAGAGCGGACCTCCAGCTGTCCAACTCTTCCTTGTCGAGGCTAGGATTTTCTCCATGTATGGCGAGCGCTTCTGCAAATTTTCCATCGATTTTCGTAGATCAGAGGGATCTACTTGGTAGAAGATAGGCACCACTATCTGCTTCATCGTGTCCATGCAATCCAGGATTTTGACGAGCTCTTTTAAGCACCAAGTGGAAGATGCATAGTTTTGAGATAAAACTAAAACCGAAAGCCTCGAGTCCTCAATATATGTGAGTAGCTCTGAAATCTTGTTGCCTTTACTGAGCCCTTCAGAATCGATGAAGGCGTTGATTGCTTTCTGTTGCAGAGCTCTGTAAAGATGGCCGACGAAGATCTTGCGGGTGTCTTCCCCTCTAAAACTGATGAAGACATCATACTTGCAACGACTACCAGATGAAGATGAAGAAGCCATCATGTGATCAACACAAGATCGACTAGTCTAGTGTAAGAACTGAAACTGATGCTGGAAACTGAAACTATTAGTGCAACTTGCTCTTATTGTTGGATGGATGCTTATCAATTACTCCCAGTCGAGAGTCGAGAGTCGAGAGTCGAGACCATTAAAGAATTGGACTGGTTTTGACTGATGGTCGGAATCAGACGACTGCGAAACAGTGCACTTCTCTTTTCGATTTTTTTAGTTTTACCAGGCGGGGGATTCCAAAGGGATGTTAGGTAAAACTGCACAAGCAAAAGTTGTTTATACACTTTGTTTTACTCTCACATATTGTTTGACCGAATAGCCAAACCCTAGATTCACAGCTAGCACAAGTACTCATATTTGTTTGGACTTGTACGTGGCCCATTAACAATGAGTCCAAGAAGGTCCAATCAGCCTATTTTTCAAAGCATCACACCAAAGAATTGTGAAAACGTAGAGTCGGGGGAGTCTGAATTCTGATCAAGTCTACCACAAGAATCAGATTTGAACTCCATATTAATCCCACATTTCATTTCAGTAGACATGACACTGTTATGCTCGTGTTCTAATGATCACACAAGCTAGATGATCATGGAGAAGGCTAATTAACCACCCACTAGACAAAATATGGATTGAGTGAGCTTAAAATTAAAGGCTGTTTACAGAAAATTTGTTTATTCAGCAAAAGCAATAAAACCATCCGTTGAGATTCATTCATGTCAAAAAACTCCAGACCATGACTCATATCAGCATCCCCCATGCCACAACAATTGGACTTCTAACTCTGTGGACTCCAGCCTTCCACACCAAACCTCCAAACTCAGGTTCCGTCTGCCTAGTCTTTGTAGTAAAGGTCACTTTGTAAGACAGCTTCTGATTAGCTTTGGTGAACTTCAGAATTCGCGGCTCAACTTTCACATAAGCACCCTTGAATGGCGAAACTATGGCATGGTAACTCGAAACCGCAGGGCCAACATTAGTGACAGTTCTATGAACTGTCAAGACAGAGACATTAGTGTTCTCCACAAACACAACGGAAATTGCGGGATAGTTGAGGTCCCCTGCATTGGCCAGAGTGTGACGGCAAGTGCTATTGCTAAACACCTTGAGCTGCGTTGGGGTTAGTTTTTGTGTGCAGAGGAACTCAAGATAATCCTGGGGCTGAATGTCATAAACCAAGCCCGGGTCAAGAGCCTTCCTCGGGTTTATGTGTCCAGCTCCATGATCAAAAGGGGTTGAAATTTTAGCTGTTGAGGCATCTTCCAGAGGCTTATGTGTGTTGTCATGAACATAAGCTGTAGTCATCAAGGCGGATTTGATCGCGGCTGGACTCCATTCGGGGTGCCTAGATTTGAGCAAAGCAGCAATCCCACTCACATGAGGACACGACATTGAAGTCCCGGACAAGATATTGAACTTCACTCTCCTGCGATCCGTTGCCAAGCTCGACGGACCCAATGCCCCAGTCCAAGCAGCAATAATGTTCACTCCCGGCGCCACCAAATCCGGCTTCATAATCTCAAAACTCAAAAGATTAGGCCCTCTTGACGAAAATGCAGCCACAATGGGAGACGGTCTAACCCCTAGTCTAGTACCAACAAATGCTAGAGTTGCCTTTGCTTTCGGACTTGTTAAGGCGTAATGCTTGATCGATTTTGCTTCATTCTCTCCCACCGCAACCGCCGGAATCAGATGACAATCAGCAACCAGCTCCTCCCCATTCGAAGCCGTATTAGCCAAGATCATCCCAACTCCTCCGGCATTCTTCACCACGTCTCCCTTCTGCACTCTAGGACTAATCCCACGATCACAAATCACAATCTTCCCCTTAACTTTCTTCGGATCTAAAGTACCCTCTAAACACAACGAGCTCGGATTGGGGCTACTCGAATTCCCACCCGCTAACACAACAGGGTACAGCTTCTTTGCGTCAAGCTTCATTCTCCCTCTATAAAGCGAAACTCCAGTAATAGTCCTCCCATTCCCCAACTTCACAGTGGCCGGAAAATCCCTATCCATAGTGCTAGCACCGACGGTGGTGATCCAAGGTGACACATTAGTCAGACTCACCGGGTCTGGCCCACCGTTCCCGGCGGAGCAAGAGACAAAAACTCCCATCTCCATCGCACCAAACGCCGCAATAGACAAGCTATCCCGGTAATACGAGGAAACTCCACCACCAAGAGAAATAGACAAAACATCGACACCGTCCTCGACGGCCTTATCAACCGCTGCCATTATATCAGAGCTGAAGCAACCTCCAACCCAGCACACCTTGTACGCCGCGATCCTCGCCGCCGGCGCCATTCCTCTCGCCGTACCGTACGCGTAGCCGAGAAGATTGGCGCCACGTACGGGAGATCCGGCGACGGTTGCGGCGGTGTGGGTCCCGTGTCCGTCCTGGTCCCTTGGCGACTTGTACTCCATCTTCTCGTTGATTTTTCCGGTGGCGGACTCGTACCCCCGGTGGAAGATTCTGGCGCCGACGATTTTCCTGTTGCAGTTGCTTTTTGTGAAGCCGCGGCCGGTCTCGCATGCGCCGCGCCAGCGCCTCGGAACCGGAGACATTCCGGTGTCGTTGAAGCTCTGGCTTTCCGGCCAGACTCCCGTGTCGAGTACTCCTACGATGACGTCATGGTCAGAGACTCGCTGGGACCAGACGTTGTCGGCGGTGCTGTCGTGTGGTTCGAGCCCGAGAAACAGAGGACTTCTGGTGGTGTGGAGCTGGTACTTCTGTTCTGGGAATATAGCCAAGACTCCGTCTTGTTGCTCTAGTAGGTCTGCTTCTTGTTTGCTCAGTTGAGCTGCGACGCCATGAAAGGCGGTTTGGTAAGTGTAAATGATTCTGTCTTGGTTTTGATCGTCTCCTTTTTCTGGTTTGTTGAGTACTGAGTTTACTTTGGATGAGTACCAATCGAGGTGGGTGGTGAAGGATTCAGGCTTGGCGGACTTGTCCATTTGGATGATGTAAGTTTGGGTTTTTGCAGAGAGGGCCATGCTGAAGAAGACACAGCTTGTTAGAATCAGAACCAGCCATTTGATCACTGGTTTTTGAACCATTTTCATGATTCAAGTGAGGAAGAAGAGTGATCTTTCTTCCCTGAAGAATGAAGGAGGGAAAGAAGAGTGAGTGGGAAGTGGAGTGTGAGGAGCGTAGAGTAGAGGATCCAGGAAATAAAGATGGTTGAAATATTTAGGGGGAATGGAGGGGACCTTTGGTACTGTGTCAATCCTGTGCTGGTAATAAAGATGGTTGGTTGTTTCATCAATGCCATACTGTTGAGCAGATTTTGGAGAGAGAGTTGGCTAATGGTTGTCATTACTGTAGAATTGAATTCTCATATTCACAAACCAAAAGAAGATTATGATCAATGGGGCAAATTTAATCACATTTTGAACCCAGAAACATTGGTTAATTTCTTATAGTTCTAGCCTAGGTAGTGGTATCTATGGTGGTTCAAGGAGATCAATGTCTTGCCATTGTCACATTGACAATGCCATCTACCCAATGATCAAAAGGAGAAGTAAGGTGGCGGGTAGAACTGGAATAATATAAGCTTAGCTACACTGGGTAAAGGGTACTGAGAGACCATGATGCATACAATGCCTACATTAATATGGGTGGGGGTTGTTTTTGTACCGGGGTATGATCAAACTGTCCCACCTTCAGAAGATGCTCATAGACACATCTGAGCACCGCAGGGATGGAACCAAAAACACGTCTTTGGGTTTCTCCGCAATCGGTGCTTGAATGCAAAATGGAATTCATCTACGATACATTAAGGTGTCGATAGATTTAGCAAATTAATTTTATCTATAGATACTCTTTAGATGCATCAGTAAACCAGCTGAATTCAAGTTAATCTACAATCGTAGGTAATGATTTACTATTATAAAGAATTGGTTTATTATTTATGTATCGATATGTTAAATGTACTAAAGACTTTTCCAGAAAGATGTCGGGTATGATTGAAATTTTTTGTTTCCAAACAAAATTGATGAGGCTGGAGTGTAGGTGATCCATACTTCTTAAAGATTCCTAGGGAAAGTTAATTAAAGGGCGAAAAGTAAAGTTCTCAAGTATGAGGAAGCTAAGCTTCAAAAGTCGTTATGGGGAGAATGAAATCATTACTGAGTAGGTAAACACTGTTTTAAGAGCATACGTTGCCCTTCAACTAATTAGAAAGACCAGTATTAATGTAACGTTAATATTAATCAGAGTAACTGGGTGAGTCAATTATTGTTGTTGGTGTGGGGGATGGGGAAGGGCAAGTGTGACAGCTCAATGGCACAGATCAAAGGGTAAAGGTCCATTAAATCCTTTCTGATAAGAGAGCGAGCAGTAAATACACACATGGGGGTCAGCTTTCTCTTCTTAAAGGCCATGGTACATCCACGTTGGAAACCCCAGCAATAAGGCAAGCTCCAGCCATTAGGGTATTTTGGACGGTGATCGGGCAGCAGTGGTTACTCTGGCGGTGACGGTGGTTCGCTGCAGCAGTTCTTTAACCGTAATTATATACTTGTCACCGAGGCATTTGTATGAACACTTTACACGATATACGGATGTAAAACTCTCTCGTAACTTGCTTTAAGGACGGATAGTTGTCTATGATCATCCTCTGTTAAACATGATACGATCAGTACTTCAGTAGGTTACCAATTTGTAAATGAGGCAGTGACTGTTGTCTTGGAGAAGACAAAGCTCCATATGCTATTAGCAACATAAATGTCACGTTCGATTCGCCGAAAGTAAGTATTAGGAAATGAAACTTTTTCATTTCTTGTGTTTGGATACAAAAAGAAATGAAATCATTTCTTGAAGGAATGGAAAATAAAGAGGAAAGTGATTACTTCCAAACTCTAAATAAATCACTTTCTCTTATTCTTTCATTGCATTTATTATTGACAACATATTATTTATTACATTATTTACAAATTTTTTAACAACTTTCTGATAACTTTCCTTTGGAAATTATTCTATGCACCGACAGTGCAAGTGACCTAACCCTTATAAAATAATCTCAATCCTTGATATTTATTATCAACTTTATTTTTAATAAAGAAAAAGTGTATTTAATGCAATCTAACCATTTATTTGTGTTGGTGCAAATACACGGCGGTACTCTGAATACTCCCCCACTTTTCTTACGTTACCAAACATCAGAATGAAAAATTGTTGCATTTTCTTTTTCATAGAAAAGATAAATGAATAAATTTCCTTCTTCGTGAATCAAATGAAGTTAAAGTGGTGTGTATATGAAGGCTAGGGTTTACGAGCTTCATGTAGGCTTCAAAAACTAGAGTGATTATGATGATGAACTTGGATTGCAGCATATAGACCTATAGAGAAGATGATGAAACGTTAAGTCATTCGGTTTCAGTAACCTCCATCAATCACAGCATTTGTTTTTCGTAACATCCATCAATCACAGCATTTGGTTTCTGTAGCATTCAATTAAAGCTATAATTTATTGGAGAACAAACTAAGCTCTGTCAGTTTGAGAAAAACAAACCAAATCAGTCTTTGTCTAGGTTGAAAAGTTTCTTAATCAGTACGTTGGTTGTTCTCATTGCCTCAAAGGGTCACCATGTGACTAGCTACTACATATTCCTATTCTACTTGGGGATAGTAATACAGACTATATTAAACACATACCTAGTTAACTAATTAGCTGCTACATGCCTACATATTCCTATTCTACTTAGGGATAGTAATAGTAATACGAACTCTATATTTGGGGCTAATATGAGAAATCATTTTTATTTTGAAATAATGACAATATTTTGGCCAATCGAGTGGTTTTAGTCACCCCAACCCTTGATGGCTTGATACTTTGGTTCTTAATTTTGTATACACAAACTAGCTATAACATCTAAAATGATACACATATTAACTCACATTACGTACCTTTGTGAATTTGCAAATTGCGCATACATTTATCAATAAATAATATGTCGTGGCGCCTTAATCATATATGAAAAATTGCTAGTTCCTTGAACTATAACCAAATCACACTAGTATATACAAAGGGGTTAACCAACCTACACTGGCATATTGATTTGGACGCCTAAATCAAACCGAACCGAACTGGTCCAAATTCCTATATTATGATTCAGCCCCCAAAACTGAACCAAACAGTGTCCACACCTAATTAGCTCCTTCACCGTGGGCTTCAAATGGATACTGATGGATGCAATCGGCCCACGGGCCTTTCTTGGACTCACCCTCAATGGGCCTTATACACTTCCAAACCAAACTAGTGCACTTCGGCCCAGTCCCCATCCCAAGCTGCCAAACCTTGTCACCTTTCTTCACCCTCTCTTTTCCCTCCAAGTACGCCAATTCATACCACAACGAAGAAGACGACTGGTTCCCAAACCTGTGCAACGTCATCACAGCAGCCTCCATTTCCCTATCTCCAAGCTTCAAACCTTTCCCGATTTCCCTTATCACCGGTCTCCCCGACGCCGGCAGACAAAAATGCTCTATCACTCTCTTGAAATTCGGAACGTAAATCTCCTCAGACTTGTTTAAGAATCTCTTCCTGATTATCGAAACACCGTGCCAGAATTTCTCAGATAATGGAAGGATTGACGACCCCAAAACGGTGACGTTTTCTCGGAGCGTCTCGCCGGCGACTTGTAGTAGATCACGTTTGATGGTGACGCCGAGTTTTCCGTCGGAGTCTTCTTCTCGAATGGTGGAGAGGTAAGCTCTGTCGTCGCAGGCTTTCTGGGTTCTGAGTGTTTTGAACAGTTCGTACTTTGGAGATTTGGATGTTTGGTTTTTGTTTGTGAGCAAAATGGCTGCGCTGCCCATTCTGAAGAGGCAGTTGAGGATCAACTTGGGTTTTTCATGGCCGGCATACCAACCTGTCGATAAAATCTCTGTGCTGAGAACAACGGCGTATGAGTTCCTGTGAATTTGGAGGAGATTTTGAGCCAGATCAATGCTCAGAGCGCCTGCGCTGCATCCCATTCCTGAGAGGTTGAAGCTCTTGATGTCAGTTCTCATGGAGTAGTGGTTAATGACAATGGAGGCTAGAGAAGGAGAGGGATTGAAACCGCTACAATTTACTATTAGGATGTCAATGTCTTGAGGGGAGAGTTTGGTTTTGGCCAAAAGGTCATCCATGATGGGGAAAAGGACCATGTGAACTTCTTTGATGTATTCATGTTGGTGGGTTTTGGGAGGAATGTGGTGTAAAGCTGGAGGGAGATAGGTCTCTTGGCTTTGGCCCGAAGAAGTGAGGATGTTGGCCATGAAAGATATGCTTTCACTGTCGAAACCTTCAATCATGGAGGAGTTCTTGAGGAATTTGGAGAAGGGGACTTTGCAGGAGCTTGGTGGTTTTAGACATGAGAAGTCTACCAAGTAGACTTTATGAGTCTTTTTGGAGAGGTAAGGCTTGAGGATGAAGACGATGGTATAGCAAGAGAGGTTAATGAAGTGAAAAATGGGTGGTCTTTTTTGGAGCAGAAACAAGGCTTCAAGGGATGTTACAAGTATGAGCACCAAAAGTCCTAGACTTTGGGAGAGAGTTGAAAGAATCTGCTTTGATAAAAAAGTGGAAGGGGTGGTGGAGTTGGGGCATTGCTTAGAAACTAGAGGTGCCATTGGAGATGAGAAAGAGAAGAGAAAAGATTTTTTTGGTAGTGGAAAGGAAGTTGAGATAGAGGTAAATAAAGGTGCAGATGGGTATAAAAGGGGAGTGTAATTGCCCATTGCAGTTGGCAGGTGAGACTCATTGCATAGCAATAATAACCAGAAAAACATATTTCAATGGCCATACTTCATATAAATAGAGCTAGTCAAAGTGCTGTTTCACCATGTCACCATGTGTCAGAAAAATTTAAAGTTACAAGAATTTGTGCTAGAGTAGCCATTAATATGTTGGATTGGTTTGGATTTTGGAGCTTTGAGACTGCCAATATATTTAAAGAAGTGTCTAGCTTTTGCTAGAGATCAAGATGTACATTGGCGTGTGTTTTGGAGTGCTAACATCTGTTTGATTTTCTGGAGCTTTGTTACTTGCAGATTAGCTGCTGCTTTGACAACTATGATGTTCCTCAGGAACAGTTGTTTGAATTTCAAGTCCATCTGCATAGCAGCAGAGTATTCATGGGGCTACCGCTTTTGTTTTTTTTATATCTAGTTCATGATGCTAGTGAAATTTGAATGCGTAGGCTTCAAAGCGATAGTTATTCGAGATAATCAACACGCCACGACATGGAGGTACCACTCATTACAGGCCAAAAGTGGAAGAAGTCAACCGTCAATGGAGCTGAATTCAGGCAGCAAAAACGTGATACATCAGATGATAGATCGATGGTCTATCATGATAAGGTGGTGCATGCTCCTGGTTCGTCATGTCTATGCATTTATGTGGTTTCTGTAGGATCATATCTTGAGGACCGGGATACCGGTAAGTTATTATCACCTCTTGGCAAATTGGAAGTCCTGGGTAAGTACCAACTCCCCCAACTACAAACAAACTAGTAAAGAAAATGTCAAAAGCATGGGAATGGTCCTCTGGTCGGGGTGAAAAGATTTATTTCTCTTATTGGCGGGTGATATCGATAATATAGCCTTATAGCTAGGTTTAAAATATTTGATCATATCTTTGGTGTTTGTGATTGCATCTCATTGATTTTCACGTCTAGTAGTGCTATATTCCTTAACTGTTAAAAAGATGAGAAATTTGTTTACTTCAAAACAAAGTTGAATATACTTGACTCAGCAATGTCATTAGACATTTCAAAACTACAAAACCAACCGGAACTATCACCCTGAATCACAGATTCCTAACTTATAGCCAAGAAGACAACAGAATAAATAGTTGTTTGCTGTAATTCAATTTTAGTTTATATCTTTTGTGTACTATATATCATGTGTGTTTGTTTTTTTCATTTAGGGGGTGGAAAGCTGTATTGCTCATTAACGCATTGTTACATTAAATGTAGACCAACTACATACAATAATATATGAGCTCCCTACAGTTGTAGACTAGCTTGAGATAATGCTAAACTAGTCTACCGATGAATGGAACTAATCTACTTCTATATTGAACTAGTATGTATTGAACTAATCTAGATCTCATACATTGATGTACCTCAGAGGAACCCAAGGAGGGCTAATAGGTTAGGCATGCATTGTTCTCTGGAATACAGTCTCCTACTGTTGAGCTGATCCACTAAAGAAGCATAGCTCCTGGTTGATAAGCTGGCCTGCTACTCTGCTAGAGGTCCATAACCCCATTCCACAGGTAACCCTACAATTGATTTTTCTTGTTTTTTCTCTATTTATTTTTCCTGCACGTAATTTCATAATGAATAGTCACAGTGTTTCGCTGCCTCAACCTGAAATTGAGAAATGAGAAATGGTGTAATGTATTAGGATTATTGGCACATCAAGTTGTAATATGAGCATTCATCAATGACAATAGAGTTCTATTCCTAAATAGGAACCAAAGCATCACCCTCCTTTATTTTATACATGGCTTGAAATACATAGATGGGTTAGATGAACTGGTAAATACTAAAAACCTGATTCAAGTGTCGGTTCATGACGATTTAGAACTCCACCCTTTATGGCCTACATGATATTTTATTTGACATGTAATTTGCTGCCTTCATAATAATATGTTCCTCTAAACCACCCTTATTTCTTTAATGGCCTTGGCTAGCAATCAGACAAAGGCAAAACCAATCCGTGAATTATTGGTTCATAGCTCATGTTCAATGAGAGTTTAAGAATAAAGTGAACCACACAAAAGTCCATTTGAAAAGTCTGCTTTTAGTATCAATGGTATCGTCTTTGCCTGTTGTTTTTAGCCTGCTTAATTTAGAGAATATTTCTTACATGGCCCTATTGTTTGTCCCTCACCTAGGAATACTTCTCTTGGATGATCATCCAGAGAGAATCTTATTATTGTCTTTGCCTCTGGTTTAGATTTGTTCCAGTAGAGAGAATCTTGATCTCATTGTATTAATTTTGAAGTGTGATTGATTTAAAACTAGTTTTACTTGAAGGATACTTCATTCAATCCAATTATATTAGGTTTGATGATTGTTTCACAGTTCAATCCAAACCAAATAATGTTAAATTGATAGGTTTCCTTGGGTTTTTAGGACTTCTTTAAACTATAAAAGACTCCAAAAGGGAGGGAAACTATATTAATGTTTAAATGTGCTATTCTGAGTTTTGATTAAAATACTAAACACGTCTGCAAATTCAGTATTCCAAAGTCCTATATATTATTACTCTAGAAAATTTAGATAGATAGCAAAGAAGAAAACCATAAGCATAGGAATTATGGGTAAACAGTGGTGCTCATTGTTCATAATCACATTCTTTGAACTATGTGTTTAAGTATAATGTATTTGAGAGAGATTGATGAGAGAGATGTGTTCTTATTATTGAGAATAGGAGCCCTATATATAGGGATTACAAAGTGCTAGTTCTAATGTTACAAGGAATACCAATCCGTGTAGGATTGGGAAATCTAGAACCTTCTCTCCTATTCCTATTCCTAGTTTGATAAGGCACACTAAACTTGATTTTCCTTCAACACTCCCCCTTGTGCCGCTCAAACTTGGTGGTGACGCTTCATCCGTTGCCTCGTTAAAAACCTTGCCAGGTAACAAAAACCCTGTGGGACAAAAATAATCCTGGTCGAAGGACAAAAAGAGCACAACACGTCCTTCACTCTTCGAGATCGAACATGTAGACATCATAACTCCCCCTGATGTCGATATCTCCCCCTGATTGCTATAATCGTGGGAGTTCGGATAACTTTCTCAATCCGATGCTCTTCACATGTTTCTCGAAGGTGGATATAGGTAACGACTTAGTGAATAAGTCCGCTACATTATCCTCTGATCGGATTTGTTTCACTTCAATCTTTAGAAGTGATTGTTGTTGCTGATTATAAAAGAATTTGGGCGATATATGCTTGGTGTTGTCGCCCTTGATGAAACCTAACTTCATTTGTTCAATACAAGCTGCATTATCCTCATAAATGCATGTAGGTTCATCTGTGGTAGACTTCAAACCACAACTTCCTTGAATGTGTCTAATTATAGACCTTAGCCATATACATTCACGTACGGCTTCATGTAGAGCAATAATCTCTGCATGATTCGAGGAAGTAGCAACAAGGGTCTGTTTTGTAGACCTCCAAGATATCGCGATACTTCCCATGGTAAAGACATAACCCGTTTGGGAGCGACCTTTGTGAGGGTCAGAGAGGTACCCAGCATCAGCAAAACCCATCAAGACATCATTGTCGTTTTGATGGAGGGGGGATAGGGTGAGGCCGGCCACCCTTGATGGTGGTGGCGGCGTTGGCAGCAACATGGCCGGCCACTATGTTGTGGTGGACGGCGGCTTCATGCCTAATGGGGTCCGATCCCATTCTTCCGTCATTCCTTTTCTCTCTGTAGGGATAAAATAGGCCCATATCAATCGTACCTCCTGGGTATCGAAAGATTGTCTTTTCACCAATCCAATGGCGGCGTGTTGGCGCAGAGCTATGTCGAGCTAACAAGTTCACTGCGAATGAGATATCCGGTCTTGTGCATTGAGCTAAGTACAATAATGCGCCTATTGCACTTAAATAGGGCACTTCGGCCTCTAATGCTTCTTCGTCCTCATCCCTTGGAAGAAACGGATCTTTTCCGGGCTCAAGACTACGGCCGATCATGGGAGTACTCGCAGGCTTTGCTTTATCTTCATTAAAGCGCCTTAGAATTTTCTGAGTATATGCAGACTGATGGATCAAAATCCCATCACTACGGTGCTCGAGTTCTAAACCGAGACAAAACCGTGTCTTCCCAAGATCTTTCATCTCAAATTCGGATTTCAAGTATTTAGCAGTTTCCTTCAACTCATCTAGAGTTCCAATTAGGTTCATGTCATCGACATAAACTGCTACGATTGCAAATCCGGAACTTGTTCTTTTAATGAACACGCATGGGCATATTTCATTGTTAATATATCCCTTCCCAATCAAGTAGTCACTTAGACGGTTATACCACATCCGTCCAGATTGTTTTAATCCATATAGTGAGCGTTTTAATCTTATTGAAAACGCGCTCCGTGGTTTAGAGCCACTTGATTTGGGTAATTGAAGTCCATCTGGAACCTTCATATATATCTCTGAATCTAGATCCCCATAGAGATATGCTGTAATCACATCCATAAGCTGCATGTCAAGTTTTTTGGAAACTACCAAACTGACAAGGTAGCGGAACGTTATAACGTCCATTACGGGAGAATATGTCTCCTCGTAGTCGATTCCAGGGCGTTGTGAGAAACCTTGCGCCACAAGGCGGGCTTTATATCTTACCACCTCATTTTTCTCATTACGCTTTCTAACAAAGACCCATTTATGGCCAACAGGCTTTACACTTGGGGGTGTCTGCATTACAGGCCCAAATACCTGTCTCTTTGTTAGTGAATCCAATTCAACCTGGATCGCATCTTTCCATTTAGGTCAATCTGCTCTTCGTTGACATTCTTCAACAGAGCGAGGTTCGATATCATCAAATTCTATAATCCCTTTCGCAATATGATATGCAAATGCATTATCAATCGCCATAGAATTTCTATCCATCATCTCATGTACACTAGTGTAATTTATGGAGATCTCTCTATTCTCTGGAGTTGGTTCTGACATTGGAGCGTCCCCCAATGATGTCTCTTGGACATAACCATAATCCGGAATATTCTCATGAGATGGATTATTTATATCGATGATTAATGGATTATTCTGTGCCAAACTCGCTTTCTTTTTTTGGGCGAGAATCCATCAAACCTATGGGCCTCCCGCGCTTCCTGGCAGGAGCCGTGGGCCTAGCCATAACGTCACCATCATTGAGAGATGGGACGTTGGCGCCATGCTCATGCATTCTTGAGTTGGCGTCATGTCCTCTACTTTTAGGGACATCAATCCTTACAGGCACGTTTGCAGCAGGTATGTGTGATCTCGTCACTTTAGCGATATCAGAAAACGCATCAGGCATCGATTCTGCTACGTTCTGAAGATCGAGAATTCTCCGCACTTCAATTTCGAACTGTGCGGTTCGGGGATCAAGATGAGACAGAGTGGGGACAGACCACGACAATTCCGGTCGTTCCTGTTGAACATTGGTGTTCTCATCTCCCCCTAACGATGGGAAGACTGTCTCATCGAAGTGACAATCCGCAAATCTTGCGGTAAAGAGATCGCCTGTCAAGGGTTCTATGTAGCGGATAATCATTGGAGAATCATAACCAACGTAAACGCATAATCGTCGTTGAGGACCCATTTTGGTGCGCTGTGGAGGCGCAATTGGCACATAAACTGCGCACCCAAATATGCGTAAGTGTGAGACATTGGGCTCATACCCAGTCACCATCTAGGACGCAGAAAAGGGTTGAGTGGCAGTAGGCCTCAGACGAATAAGCACAGCTGCATGCAATATTGCATAGCCCCAAGCAGAAATAGGGAGATTGGTGCGCATTACCAATGCCCTAGCGACCATTTGTAGTAGTTTAATGGCGGCTTCTGCGAGACCATTTTGGGTGTGAACATGAGGAACAGGATGTTCAACATCAATCCCAATGGACATGCAATAATCATCAAAAATCTTTGATGTAAACTCTCCAGCATTGTCTAATCTTATAGACTTAATAGGATGATCAGGGTGGTGAGCCCTTAACTTAATTATTTGTGCTAGGAGTTTAGCAAATGCAGCGTTCCTTGTGGACAATAACATGACATGTGACCAGCGTGTCGATGCATCAACCAATACCATAAAATATCGAAATGGTCCGCATGATGGTTGAATAGGTCCACAAATATCACCTTGGATTCTTTGCAAGAATGGTATATTTTCTTTGGTGTCCTTTGCATAGGATGGTCTCGATCCTAACTTTGCTAAAGAGCAGGCTTTGCAGAATGAATAATGGGCTTTAGAAATAACCAATGAGGATTTTGGTTGAGCCATGAAGTCACATTTGACTTTAGAAGTAAAAGTTGGAGACAAAGGAGCCTTGGTGGCGTCAATGCCACCCTGAGGCCGCAGGGGGAAGGCGGCGCCGGCCAAGGATGGCCGGATTTGGGGGTGAACGGCGCCGTGAGGCCCAGGGGCTCCTTCGGTGTCCAAAAACCGAGTTTTACTTCTTTTCGTTCTGAAAAAGGGATGTCCGTGTGAAGTCTTTAATATACGGATCATCATGTCACGACCTGGGTGTCCCAAATGGTCGTGCCAAAGCCTATATGTGTCGGAATCCCATAAATCATCTCTCATGACATGGTTGGATTCAATGACTCGAATAGTGGTTGCATACAACCCACTAGAGCGACACATAAGTTTCTCTAAGACTCGTTTATGTCCGTAGTCATTAGAGGTGATGCAAAGGAACTCTTGTCCATTCTCACAATGCGTTTCCGCAGGAAAACCATTGGCTCTTACATCTTGTAAGCTAATAAAGTCGAAAAAGATATCCAAGACATGAGATAAAAGAAATCGACATTTTATTAATAATAGCCAATGAGTACATCAAAGTTTCTTGACCAAAATCTAATCCAACATAAAAATCAAACTGTAGACAAATCGTAGTCATTCAATCCGTTCGGTAATTTCAATTTAGTTGTGACCAGGTAAGGTAAGGCGAGATTTTGGTGGAGCGTTGCTCACTTTTAAAACCGTTCTCTCAGATCAAACCTTGCCTAGACATCACAAGTACTCTTGAGTACGCCTAGAGGGAAAAAGTGAATACAATAAGTCATTTTATTGATTTAAGGCATAATTGCCATTACATGATTCTTGGAAATAATAAAGACTATAAAAATCTGCGGCATTTTGTCTTCATCGCCAGATTTAAATTCTTTGTGAACTCGATGTCTTGATCACCATGATGCGACTACCTTCGTAGGTACATTGCAAATTCAGGTCCATTGATCAGACGTTCCATATCAGAAATAGACACCATAAAGAGGATTCTCCCTTGATTGAGGCGCATTGGTGCAATATGCATAGTCCCTAGGACTGGTGGCGTTGGAAAGTGGTGCCCATGGCCAAAGTTGGCTCCATGGTTTCCAACCCTATTTCCCTCAAAATCACGCCTCCTACGGTCGTGAGATTGTCGCCTTGAGCGATTACCTTCTTGAGCATTTCGATCGTATGGATCATGACGTCTATGGAGACTTTCTCTAGCCATAGGATGATGCTCTTGATAGCTATCTTGAAGCCTATCAAATCTTCTTTGCACAAGTTCATTGCCATGTCTTTCAGCAGTGGCCATAGCTTCAATAAGCTGTTGGAAACTTGTGATCCGTCTTGCATTTACATGAGTCCGGAATAAGTCAGAGGACCTCATAGCATAGACGGGGAAGGTATTGAGGGTTTTCTCAATCAACTGGTCTTCTGTGATCATCTTTCCACAGAGACGCATCATTACTCTGATGCGGAGGGCTTCCGAATAAAATAGCATGACCGTGTCAAATTCAGAGAAGCGAAGATCTTTCCATTCTGCTTCTGTATTCGGAAGTATGGAGTCACGAACATTGCCATATAGTTCGCGAAGCGCATGCCAAAGCTTTATGGCGCTATCCTCATTTATGAACTCAAACTGTAGGTCACTATCCATGTGACGTTTCATGAAGGCAAGTGCCTTGGAATTATCTTTCTCAGTTTGAGGGTCTGGAGCTATTTCTATAGGACAAAGCTCTTGGATAGTATGCAATAAATCACGGGCAATAAGGTGGATCTCGATATCAATGACCCAAATTAAGTACCTTTTGCCTGCATAATCCAATGGAACAAAATCGAGTTTGTTCATGTTTGACATCCTGAAAGATGAAACAAGAACAAGTTAGTTTCAGAGTCAATGCTTCCACGAAAACTAATATAAATAAGATTTCCGAGCTATGCTACCAAGAAATCGATTTCCAAGAATAATTGGATTAGACTGAAACAATGATGTTTGAATGGTCAAAATAGATGCTCACGAACGCTCTTAGTCCGTAGCATATGAACGCTCTTAGTTCGTTAAATCGATGCTTACGGACGCTCTTAGTCCGAAGTCTTACGAACGCTCTTAGTTCGTTAATTGCCTGAATCCCCACGATTCCGCTTTTCAAGAATCGAACCCACGTTATAAGAAAGGTGGGATGTAGAAGAAGGGAGGTTTTCAAGTCCCCGAGAAAAGAAGAAATATTTGAATTATAGGAACTTCAAAACTTACTCTTGAATACTTACTTGGTGAAAATTCGGAGCAGATTCTGTTCTGAACAGCTTGTACCTCGATTGGTGTACAGATCTCAATATGACTTCGATAAGGCTGAAATTCTGAGGTTAGATGGAAGAGACAGAGACGAACAACTTTGATGAAGAAAGTTTTTCGATCTGAGCTTCCGAACTAGACGTTTCGAGGCTTGCAAGAAGACGGATGTGCACAGGAACGGAAAAAAAATGCAGTGGGTGTGCGTTGGCTTGTTTGGGCAGCAGGGATGCTTCGGTGGCAGCAGGCTGGAACGCAGGGCTGCAGGAAGGGGGCAGCAGGGGCTGCTGTGCAAGGTTGCAAGCACACGGGCGCTCGGGCTGCAGCGAAGGCTCGGCTAGCTCGGGCTAGGGGTTGCTTTGTGAATGAGTTTTGGTTTTCTGTTTTGTGGTTAGAGTCGTGCTGATAACGTGTTTAAGTATAATGTATTTGAGAGAGATTGATGAGAGAGATGTGTTCTTATTATTGAGAATAGGAGCCCTATATATAGGGATTACAAAGTGCTAGTTCTAATGTTACAAGGAATACCAATCCGTGTAGGATTGGGAAATCTAGAACCTTCTCTCCTATTCCTATTCCTAGTTTGATAAGGCACACTAAACTTGATTTTCCTTCAACACTATGCACATTTACATTCTCTAGGCTTGAGCAAGTAACAACACCACCCTTGCCAGTTCTACCACTTCCTACGTATCAACAACTGAAATGGCAACAAAGGGAGATAATAATGTTCCTCCATTTTGGAGTGAACACATTCACTGGCCTTGAGCGTGGCACCGGGCATGAAAACCCAGCCATATTCAACCCAGTTGCGCTTGATGCGAGCCAATGGGTGAGTGTAGCAGAAGATGCAGGCATATCACTAATGATACTTACTGCAAAGCACCATGATGGGTTTTGCTTGTGGCCTTCTAAGTACACTGACCATTCTGTGGAAAGAAGTCCTTGGAAAAATGGCCATGGCGATGTTGTTCAGGAGTTGGTTAATGCGGCTAAGCCCCGTGGGATTGACGTTGGGCTGTATCTCTCACCCTGGGACAGACATGATCGCAGATATGGGCTGGAGAAGCCATATAACGAATACTACTTGGCTCAGTTACAAGAGCTACTCAGTAGGTAATTGGAGCTACTTGACATGATTTACATCACATTAGTAGTCAACTGTTTATATCTAATTTGTTCTTTGTTGACAGATATGGGAGTTTAAGAGAAATTTGGTTTGATGGATATAAAGGTGAACATGCGCCGAACATGTCCTATTATTTTACAGATTGGTTCTCTATGGTGAAGGAGTTGCAGAGTTCCATTAACATATTTTCTGATGCTGGTCCCGATGTTAGATGGGTTGGAAATGAGGCTGGGTTTGCGGGGAAAACATGCTGGTCCACCATCAATCGGACCTCGTTATCAATTGGGAATGCAAGCATTGAGGAGTAAGTAACCAAGTATTGTTAGCTTGATATACAATGTTTCTTGAGTTTTGGGGTCGAATAATTGTCCAAAGTGTATGCATGTTTATCTTCAAACAAGGATAGAAGTAAAACTCATACTTTCAAGTTTCGGTGGATGTTGATATATGTAGAATATTGACAGACATCTATGTTCCATGGTCCATGCGCGCATCCAATTATTGATATCTTCTAAATGAATGCAGTTATCTCAACAAAGGTGATCCAAAAGGGACGGATTGGTTGCCAGCAGAGTGCGATGTCTCAATCAGAAAAGGATGGTTTTGGCATAGTTCAGAGTCACCTAAGAAGCTAAGCCAGCTACTCGAAATTTACTATAACTCAGTAGGACGAAATGCTGTGTTACTACTCAACGTACCTCCTAATTTGACAGGGCTCATATCCGAAGTAGATGTCCAAAGACTCCGAGAATTCAGAATTGCAATCGACACCATATTTTCTACCAATGTAGCAAAGAAATGCTCCATCAAGGTGAGTAGCCAAAGAGGGGGTACAGGAGGAGGTTTTGGACCTGAGAATGTGCTAGACAGTGACCATTTGTGGACATATTGGGCTCCAAGGGATGGTGACAAAGAGGACCACTGGATTGAATTCAGAGCAGATGAAGGGATGAGGTTCAATGTGATCAGGATTCAAGAGGCGATTGGGCTAGGTCAGAGGATCAAACGGCACGAAATTTGTGTCGATGGTAAAATAGTAGTTAATGGAACCACAGTGGGTCACAAGAGACTTCACAGACTTGAAGAGGGAGTAGTCCATGGCCAAACAGTAAGAATTAGAATTAAAGAATCAAGAGGAGGGCTTCCTTTAATTTCATCCATTGGCCTGCATTTTGATCCCTATTGGCACCCAGATAAAGGTGTGTGATATTTTGATTCCCATGAATAAAATGGGCACTACTTCTCTTTGTTTCTGAACAAACGCATTCTGCAAAAGAATGTTAGCCACTATGAAAAGTGAACAATATATGATTGCGCTTATGTTAGATTATACCTGGCATGTGAAACTTGAGCTCCTTTTCTCACTTTGTGATATATATGTAACATCTGGATGTAACTTTCCATTGCCCTTTTCCCCTATTTTGGTAACTATAGCTGGCAAGCCTGGCATCACAAACAAAATCTTGGTGGGGTGTAACAAAAAATAAAAAAAGGAAGAGAAAATAAAGAAAAACAGAAAGGGTATCAAATAGACTTGGAACAAGTAGTGTGTCAAAATCAAAGATAAGACTATCATCTGTTCTTTCTCTAGTCTTTCAGTTCAAGTTTGTTTCTTTTTTCCTTTTCAGCTCTTCTAAACTATCATAGGTCCAGGTCTAAACATTAAGTATCGAGTGAGGCATGAGCGGTGATTAGGAAGCCTTAAGTTTCAAAGGTATGCTCCAAGTTTAGATTTAAACACACTCTTCTAAAACACTTTTGTCCAGTTTCCAAACACTTGTTTAGATAAGTAGACTATTCAAGTCCCCTTCAGTCAGTTCTAGATCTAGTCTTAATAGGATCCCGGACATAGTTAATAAAAAACAATTTGAATGTCAGTCAAATGGCAATATTGATTTTAATGATGGGAATATACCTCTAGATCCTAGTAATGAAATTTACAAAAAAGAAAAAAAGAAAAAAAAAGTGGGTCTATTACTTCTTTTAAAAGTGAACACCATGTCAAAATTGGTGAGCAAGTTTATGCTCATAGTAAGCAATATGAAACTTGTCAATTATTTAGTCCAGAGTCCATCAAAAGACAGAAAAAAGATGACCACAATTTCCTTCACATTGGATTACTACAAAATTGGTGTAAAGCATTTATCAAGGGAAGACTTTAATACATTTGTCCTTCTTTGTTTACAAGAAGCACGATTCATTAATTTTAGTGATAGCACTTTCGGAATGATTGAATCAAATGGTTCAGTACTTTTAATTTTAGTGACCCATACATATTAAAAGCTTTAACTTTAAATTTTAAAATTTTGGATTATTATGTTCTAGAAGGAACTCAACTTTTAGCCTTAATTTAGAGAGTTCATTATAAGTAATAGAACATAGATATGACTCGGAAATTCATCTAAAAGTTCAAAAGATCAAATTTTATTAATTCAAAGTAGTCAAAAAAATGCTAACATCTGAGTTCCACGTATGATCGGATGGTCAGATATTGTTTTACCTTCTAAATGGTTTCTAACAAATGAAACCCAACCAACCAATATCCACACAATCTTCCAAATCTTGATTGCATCCAAGTATCCAACAATATCGTATACCATATATTCACACCAGCACTATGATTGATTAATTTGTAGACCATCATGGACCTCATGGTCGTTATTGTAATAGGTATAGAAAAACTATATTAAGCAAACCCAGTAAAGGACGGAATCCAGGATCGAATTACCAATAAATAATTAATGGATTGTGGAAATAAAAAAATCAACAAATTTTATTGAATCGAACTTGGCCAGCTCAGTTAGTAAAATCGGATCGAATCAACATTAGCAAATGATTATGAGATAGTTCTGAAAATAAACCAGCAAAACCAAATGTTAACCGTTAGTTACTGTCTGTAATTGATGAAATTGAAACTATAAACAAACATGATACAATACGTAACACTTGACATATCTTTTTTTTTTCTTTCAGAAAATGTTGTAGGAGAATAGAATTGTGTGTTATCATTGATAATAGGAGCCCTTTAAATAGGGAGTTACAAGGTACCCAAAAGGTAATAGAATCCGATTACAATTGAATACCTAAAACACATTCCTATTACAACTCTAAACCCTAGTTTGTAGAGGCACACATTATGTCTATATCCTTCAACACTCCCCCTTGTGCCGCTCAAACTTGGTGATGACGCTTTAATTGTAAACCTTGTCAGGTAACAAAAACCCTATGGGACAAAAATAACCCTGGTCGAAGGACAAAAAGAGCACAACACGTCCTTCACTCTTCGAGATCGAACATGTAGATATCATGCCTCCCCATGATGTCAATATCTCCCCCTGATTGCTACAATGATGGGAGTTCGGATAACTTTCTCAATCCGATGCTCTTCACATGTTTCTCGAAAGTGGATTTTGGTAACGACTTAGTAAATAAGTCCGCTACATTATCCTCTGATCGGATTTGGTTCATTTCAATATTTAGAAATGCTTGTTGTCATTTCGATGGAGGGGAGGAGGAGCACGAAAGGTGGCATTTTGCCTTGTGGGGTCCGATCCCACACTTCCGTCATCTCTTTTCTCTGTAGAGATAGAACAAGCCTATATCAATCGTACCTCTCAAATATCGAAAGATTGTCTTTATACCAATCTAATGGTGTTGCGTTGGCGCGGGGCTATATCTAGCCAACAAGTTCATAATAATTGAGGTGTCCGGTCTTGTATTGTGCTAAGTACAATAATGCTCCTATTGTACATAAGTGAGCACTTCTGCTATTAACACGTCTTCGTCATCATCCCTGGGACGAAATGGATCCCTTTTAGGGCCAAGACTACAGACGACCATGGTGCATCTTTGACTTTATCAAAAATGTCTCTTGACACGGTATACAAGTTCTGAATTTAGACAAAACCGTGTTCTCCCAAGGTCATTCCTCTCAAACTCGGATTTCAGGTGTTCAGCGGTTTCCCTTAACTCTCAAGGGTTCCAAATATGTTTATCAACATAAACCGCGACAATTGCAAATCCATAACTTGTCATGGAAACGCGTGGGCATAGTTCATCATATCCCTTCCCAATCAAGTAGTCATTTTAGTGAGCATTTCAACCTCGTTGCAAATGCGTTCCGTGGTCTAGAGCCACTTGACTTGGGTAAATAAAGTCCACAAGAACCTTCATTATATTATGTATCTAGATCCCCATAGAGATACGTAGTGACCACATTCGTAAGCTGCATGTTCAGTTATTTGGAAACTACCAAACTGGTAAGGTAGTGGAGTGCAATGACATCCATTACGAGAGAATATGTTTTCTCGTAGTCGATTCCAGGGCGTTGTGAGAAACCTTGCGCCATAAGGTGAGATTACCATCTCTTTTTCTCATCACGCTATCTAACGAAGACCTATTAATGTCAATAGGTTTTATGTTAGGAGGTGTTGGCATCTCAGGCACGAAATCCTTCCTCTTCGTTAGTGAATCCAATTCAACCTGGATCGCATCTTTCCATTTAGGCCAATTTTCTCTACGTTGGCATTCTTTAACGGAGTAAGGTTCGATGTCATTGGTCTCAATAATTCCACGTCCTCATGTACACTAGTGTAGTTCGTAGAGATCTCTATATTTTCAGGAATTGGTTCTAACATTGAGGCGTCCCCCAACGATGTCTCTTGGACATAACCACAATCCAAAATATTCTCATGAGACGGATTATGAGTATCAATGATCAATGGATCAAGTTGTGCCAAACTCGCTCTCTTCTTAGGGCGAGAATCCATCGAACCTATGGGTCTCCTACTCTCTCTAGCGGAACCCATGGCCTATGACGCCATTATGCCACCTTTGTGGCGTCACCATACTACCATCCATGATAGTGGTGCAGTACCCATCTTCTCTGGGTGGAACCATGTCCTCTTGTGGGACATCAATCCTTGCAGGCATGTTTGCAGCAGGTATATGTGATCTCGTCACTTTTAGGGGATCAAGATGAGACATAGTGGGGACAGACCACGACAATTCCTTTCGTTTATGTTGAACATTGACGTTCTAATCTCCCCCTAACGACTGGAAGACTGTCTCATCAAAGTGACAATTCGCAAATCCAGCGAAATAGAGATCGCCTGTCAAGGGTTCTACATAGCGGACTTATAGTTGGAGACTCATGTCCAACAAATATATATATATATATATATGCATTCGTTGCAATGACTCATGTTGATGCGCTGTGGCGACGCAATTGGCACATGAACCGCACACTCAAATATGCATAAATACGAGATATTAAACTCGAACCCAGTCACTAGCTGTAACACAAATAAAAGTTGAGTGGCTGCTATGAGTCGTAGACGAATTAGCATAGCTGCATGCGTTATTGCATAACCCAAGCGGAAATATTGGTGCGCATTACCAATGTCCGGGCTACCATTGTAGTCGTTTAATGGTGGCTTTTCCGCGAGACCAATTGGGTGTGTACATGGGAATATGATACTTGATATCAATACCCAATGATACGCAACAGTCATCGAAAACTGTAGATGTAAACTCTCTAGCATTATCAAGTCAAATTGACTGAATGGGATGATCTGGGTAGTGAGCCCGTAGCCATATGTTATGTTCTAGGAGTGTAGTATAAGCAGCATTACGAGTGGATAATGGCACAACACGTGACCAGCGTGTTTGCGTATCAACCAACACCATAAAACATCTACATGGTCCGCAAGTTGGTTGATCAAATCCATAGAATTCCCTTAGATTCTTTGTGAGAATGGAATTATTTCCTCAATCTTCTTTGCATAGGATGGTCTCAATCCTAAATAACAGGCTTTACAGAACGAAACATGGGCTTTATAATCAACCAATAAAAGTTTTGGTGAAGCCATAGTGTCACAATAGACTTGAGAAGTAGAGAGAGGAGTTTATGGCGTCAATGCCATGTATTTACCGCAGGGGGTAGGCGGCACTGGCCATGTATGGCCTGTCTTTGCACAATCATGGCGCCATGAGGCACATGTGCAGCTCCTCGAACCAATTCTTGGTTCTTACTTTTCTTCGTTCTGAAAATGGATGTCTGTGTAAGTCTTTAATACACGGATCATCATGTCAAAGCCTATATGTGCCAAAATCCCATAAGTCATCTCTCATGACATAGTTGGATTCAATAACTCAAATAGTGGTTGCATACAACCCACTAGAGCGACACATAAGTTTCTCTAATACTCGTTTATGTCCGTAGTCATTAGAGGTGATGCAAAAGAACTCTGTCCATTCTCATAATGTGTTTCCACATGAAAACTATTGGCTATATAAAGTTCGAATTAAGGTATGTCCAAGACATTAAGTAAAAGAATTGACACTTTATTAATAGCCAATGATTACATCAAAGTTTCCAAAGTCTAATCCAAAATAAAATCAAAGTAAGACACATTGTAGTCACTCTATCCGTTTGGTAACTCCAATAAAATATGACCAGGAAAGTAGAGAGAGATGTTGGTAGAGCGAGGCTCTCTTAAGTACCAAGAATCTCAATGACTTTCCTAGACATCACATTTTATTGGGTCTGCCACATAAGAAAGAGTTAATATAATTGTCATTTATTGACTAAGGCAAATTGCCATTACAAAAGTTCTTGGAAAAATAAAAAGGACTAATCTAATCAAAGTCTGTTGCATCCATGTGCACTTCATCTTCAGCTTTGAAGTCCTCTATGGTGAGATTGACATCTCCACCATCTTCTTCTTCTTCTGCAAGGTACACTTCTTGCTCTCTCATGTCTCTATATGCCCTGTAGCTTGCAGCTAGTTCCTTGCTTGCCTTGCATTGCTTGAACCAATGCTCAATTGATCCACATCGATGACACTCATCAATGCGGTTGCCTCCCTTTAATTGAGGTACACGTTGTGCACGTTGCGGGCGTTCCCTAGGAGGGTTGGTGCCACCACCACGACCCATTGAGCCACCATTACGGATAGGGATACCACGACCCCCTCTCCCAAGTGTATCCACACCAAACTTGCGGTTTCCTTCCTGGTTAGGGCGGTTATATGGACTCATACGTCCCTGACTTGGATACACATTTATGCAAGCGTACGTATCGTTGTCAAGATAGGGAAGTATAATGCCCAAAGTTTATCGTACCACGGGGATTAGTGGCTAACCCACAATCCTTGGGTAATAGGAAATAAAGACACTTAGCAAACAAAGAAAAGAAAAAGAAAATAAATAAAAATAAAATAAAGTAAAATAAAATATTTACAAGGCACTAAGTCTCGGCAATGCTCGGCTTTGGTTTTCACCAAAGCCTAATCAAAACTAAGAGCCTAGTGGTGGATATGCACAAATGAGTCATTCACAATGGAAGGTAGAATTTTGTTTGGGAGTTTTTAATTGGGAATTAACTAAATTAAATGCAAACTAAAATAAAAGCAAACAACTAATTATCAAGCAAGAAATTAAATTTTGATTTTCAAATTAATGGGAACATGGGAGTGTCGGGTGATTCACACTAACTATCTTGCAAATATCGGTGCCAATTTCATAAATGCATGCATTTCCTATATGTGTTAAGTCCCGTATTTAGTACCGGTCAAGGCTACTAAACCAATTATCATTTCGGTGTATCGATTATGCCGGTTAGGGCCACAATCAACTCTCTAATTTAGGCATTACGCCGGTTAAGGCCGCAATATCTAAAATTAGAGGCCTAGAGTGCAAGATAATAGAGACCCAATCAAGTTTAGCTACAATTAAGCTAGCTAATGGTTACCACACTTAAATCCTAGATGCAACAAGACCAATAAATTGTCAATTTATCAATCTATTCATCACAATTGCCCACAACATAATTTCAAAGGGTGACAAAGCCTAGAAACATGCTTCTAAGGACCAATAAATTCGGATTTAAAGCATACACAATGAAAATTGCATTTATTAAAATTAAAGCATCAATATTTATACAAGATGAGTTAGGGCTTCACAACCCTAACCCCCAACAAAATTTCTACTCACTACCCATAAATATATACATCATCAATTCCATCAATTTCATACAAACAAAAGAGGAAAATGTATAGAAGAGGGAAAAACAACCAAGACAAGTTACAAATGCTAAAAAGCAAACATAACAAGCCTTGGAATTATAATCTCTCCTTTTTACCCAAGTGGTGATTAAACTCTTTATGCTTGAAGTGTTTTTCCTTTTGAAGCTCCTTCAAATTGATGAGGATTAGAATAGATGGGTGTGAGTGAAAAGAAAATAAATTAGATGTGGAGATGTGTTGGTGGTGTGCAGCAGCAAGGGAGAAAAATAATATAGGGGAGAATCTCACTATGGTGGTGTGCGTTGAGAGGAAGGGGATCTGGGATTCTGGGGTGTGCGGCTGGTTTTGAGAGAAAAGGTGCGGCTGTGGAGGTTGAGAGCCCAGAATAGGGTCGTGGTCTCTGCTTTTAAATAGAGAAGAAGGGATAACTCTATCCGAACTGTGTCGTTTTGGTCGAAGGGAAAAAGGATAAAGATGGTGGTCAGCGTGGAAATGTGGTCTATGTTAATTAGAAAACAATTGCATGTGCAGCACCACCTGATGGATAATTGCATATGCCATGTGTCAAGGTTGGATTGGTAATCAACCTATTATATCAATCTGCACGTGCATGCTTGCACTAATTAACCTAAGGTTTGGTTAATTAAGCTAGGCAATTAAACCAATTAATTCTGACACAAATATTATTATTCTTTTTCTTTTCTTCGCGATGACCAGAGTTGACTGTCGACAATTTCGTCTCCTTGTTGAAAACTTCAATTTGCTCCACTTTCGCACAATTTCTTCCGTTTCCGCAGTTCCGCTTATTTTCTACAAAATAAGTAAAAAGAGATTAATTACATTATAATTGACTTGAGAATTAGCTTATTTATAGTGTTTTAGATATAATTACACGCATATAAATGAGTATAATCAGTCCCTCTTGTCCCCCATTCTTAGGGTACCGCTCCTTGCGCCCTCATTTGGGTGCATTATAATTCGCCTCATGAACGCTCTTAGTTCCAATGGGTATTGAATTATAATTCCTCATGAGTATGTTATCATGTTTCTCAGCTACAGATAGAATATTAATAAGCTGATGGAACCTAGTGGTCCGTCCAGCATTGACTTCAGTACGGTATTGCTTTGATACCATAATGGCTGAAATAGGGAAGGTGGAGAGAGTGACTTGATGCACATTTACGCAAGCGTACGTATCATTGTCAAGATAGGGAAATATTATGCCCAAAGTTTATCGTACCACGGGGATTAGTGGCTAACCCACAATCCTTGGGTGGTCGGAACTAAAGTCACTAAGCAAACCAAATAAAAATAAAGTGAATAAAAAGGCTAATCTAAGGCACCAAGCCTTAGCAATGCTCGGCTTTGGTTTTCACCAAAGCCTAATCAAAACTAAGAGCCTAGCGGTGGATATGCACAAATGAGTCTAAATTTGTAGGGGGTTTTGAATTGGAAATCAACTAAATTAAACGCAACCGAAAAGTAAACTAAACAACTAATTAACGAACTAGAAAATTAAATTTGGGTTTTCAAATTAATGGGAACATGGGAGTGTCGGGTGATTCACACTAACTATCTTGCAAATATCGAAGCCAATTTCACAAATGCATGCATTTCCTATATGTGTCGAGTCCCGTATCTAGTACCGGTTAAGGCTACTAAACCAATTATCTTTTCGGTGTATCGATTATGCCGGTTAGGGCCACAATCAACTCTCTAACTTGGGTATTACGCAGGTTAAGGCCGCAATATCCAAAATTAGAGGCCTAGAGTGCAAGATAATAGAGACCCAAGCAAGCTTAGCTACAATTAAGCTAGCTAATGGTTACCACACTTAAATTCTAGATGCAACAAGACCAATAAGTTTTCAATTTATCAATCCATTCATCACAATTGCCCACAACATAATTTCAAAGGGTGACAAAGCCTAGAAACATGCTTCTAAGGACCAATAAATTCGGATTTAAAGCATACACAATGGAAATTGCATTTATTAAAATTAAAGCATCAATATTTATACAAGATGAGTTAGGGCTTCACAACCCTAACTCCCAAAATTGAACTACTCACTATCCATAGTTAAATACATCATCAATAGCAAATAAAATTATGGAATAGATAATAAGGAAGAGAGGGGAGGGTTAACTTGGCTCACTTCTAGCTATGGGCTAGTATGAACCAAGTGATTTCTTCACCCAACTACCCAAAATGGAGGTGTGGTACTCTTGATGATGATTCTCTTAAAGCCTTGAGTGTGTCTTTCAAAATTCCCAAAATAAAACTAAAGAAAATAAAAAGGGAGGAGGAGAGGATAGGAGAAGAGAATGAGAAAAGAGAGCAGCCCAAAGGGGCTGCCTCTATTTGGTGTGGTGCGGCTGTTCTTGGGTGAGGTAGGTTTGTTGCAGATGAGGGGTATATATATATATATATATATGGGGTCACGGTGGTGTGGCTGCAAAAAAAAGAAGTGAATGGGTATAAGGCCACGTGGCAAGAAGTGATAGGAAGAAAAGGAAAAAGGAGAGAAAATAAAAAGAAAAGGAAAGAGAAATGGTGGAGAGTGCCCGTGGGGAGGGGAGGGCAAGAAAGGAAATAAAAAAGCTGGTGCTGACGTCATCATGACGTCAGCAAATGCTGATTATTAATTTTTTTCTTTCTTTCTTATCTTTTCTCTTTTTCTTGTCTTTTTTTTTTTCTTCTTTTCTTCTTCCTTCTTTTTGCTTTCTTCTTCTCTCTTCTCAATACACTTCCGCATATGTTATAAGAGACAATTGGATTCCACTCCCTTGATGGCGTTGACCATGTTGACCCTCATTGATTATTTCGTCATTTTCTCGGAAACTCCAATTTGTTCCAATTTTACTCCATTTTCTCTCGTTTCCGCAACTCCTCTTATTTCCTACACAATAAATAAAAATAAATTAATTACATAATAATTAACTCGAGGATTAGCTTAATTCTAGTATTTTAGATATAATTACACGTATAAAAATGCGTGTAATCAGAGAGTTTTCTCAATTAGCTCTTGCTCTGTGACAGGTTGTCCACAAAACCTTAACATGGACTGTATGCGAAGAGCTTCTGAATTATATTCAGCAACAGACTTGAAGTCAGCAAAGCGCAGATTGTTCCATTGAACCTTCAAGTCAGGGAGGAGGGAATCTTGGACATTGCCAATGCGCTCTTCTAGCGCTACCCATAGCTCTCTTGCATTCTTGATCGACATATACTCCAATATGAGTGCCTTATCCATATGGCGTCGCATCAAGATAACTGCTTGAGCATGCTTTGTAGATGTTCAGTTGAACATAAGATCCGGGTTAGGTGCCTGGATTATGGGTAATATTCCCTTTGAAGTGAGATGGTTCTCAACATCGGTTACCCAACTGTGGTAATTCGAGTCTGTTGAGTCAAGCATGAGAAAGTCGAGTCTAGGTTCATTCGACATCCTGAAAATAAGAATAGAAGATATATTAGTTTCGGAGCTAAACTTCCACGAAAACTAAAATAATAAGATTTCCGAGCTATGCTACCAAGAAATCAATTTCCAAGAATCTCTTTTGGATTAGACCAACAATGATGTTTTAATATGGTCACAATTTGATGCTTACGGACGCTCTTAGTCCAAGCATTGTGAACACTCTTAGTTCACATGAACACTCTTAGTTCGTACGAACACTCTTAGTTCGTTAAGCGTGAATCCCCACAATTCCGCTTTGTTAAATACTCAAAATCATTTGGCAACATATATTCTAATATTATGCAGAAAATAAAAGGAATTTAAATACAAGAAAGCAACAACCTTAATTATAAAAACTTACGTGATTGTTCTTGGCTTAAAGACACGCGCGTGTTGATGCAGGCGTGTAGCTAAATTAAGATCGCTGGAATCTGGTCGGAAAATTTGCAGTTGGTGGGCTGCCATTCTCCCTTCCCTTTTTTTTTCTCCTTTTTCTTTTCTCTTTTTTTTTTTTTTTTTTTTTTTTTGGGGCCGGCCGGGTCCCTTTTTTTTTTTCTTCTTTCTTTCTTCTGGTTCTTCTCCCTCTTTCTTTCTTCTGGTTCTTCTCCTTGCAGCGATCAACTGTTGAGCAGGTGGGGGAGGCTGGTGCTGCTGCATTTCGATGTGCTGGCGGCTTGGGCTGCTGGGGGCAGGACGTAGGGAGCGGCAGGAGGGCTGTAGGGAGGCTGCTGCTTCTGCTGCAGGTGCTTGGGCTCAGGCAGTTGTGCAGCAGGGAGGTGCGGCAGGGTGGAAGGAAACAGCGGGGGCTGCTGTGCAGTGCGGGTGCGCAGGCAAGGGAGGCCGGTGTGCAGAGTAAGGGAGGCCGGTGTTCTGCTGCAGAGACAAAAGTGTTTTTTTTTTTTTTTTCAAAAGCTATAGGTTTTTTCTTTTCTTTTCTGAAGCTAGGGTTAGAACTCGTGCTGATAACGTGTTGTAGGAGAATAGAATTGTGTGTTATCATTGATAATAGGAGCCCTTTAAATAGGGAGTTACAAGGTACCCAAAAAGTAATAGAATCCGATTACAATTGAATACCTCAAACACATTCCTATTACAACTCTAAATCCTAGTTTGTAGAGACACACATTATGTCGATATCTTTCAACAGAAAACAATTTTTTTAATTTTTTTTTGGAATTAAACAAAGAAAAATTAAATAACAAGAGAGGGGGACCAAACCGAAACCCAAAACTAGCAAAATCGAAACTGAGGAAGACCCATACTGCTACTATTACAATATGACAAAATAAAAGGAGGGGGCACATCTCACAAAACCAGTGTACCGTGATTAATATGAGAAGATTGAAAGGTCATGTTTGAGATGTAACTTAAACAATTAAGCCAACGAACATGAAGTTGCCAAGGTCTAACCCAATGTGCTTCCAATCACGAATCAAAATAAGCTCAATAGCCGTCATAACTGCCAAAACCTCCGCCGCTATAAAACTAATGTCAATATAACACGATATATCAGTATACTTAAAGTCGAAAAGTGTGTCTCAACTCTTAATAACTTATCCATATATAAAATCATGAAGCTCAGGGCCTTTATGAATCATGATATTCCTTCATGATATTTAATTTACACTACTTAGTCTTCACCATATGGATCGCAAACCGTCCTTTTAGGGAAAGTTGAGCTCAGACAATTGAGCCACCGAATGGTCACAGATCAGATGTAAAAGCAAAGCAACCCGTGAATGATTGCATCATACAAATGAAGACCAACAAGACTTGTATGAATAAACAGAGAGAACCAAACAAAACATTCAGTGCCCAAAAGCTTATTGTGCTTGGTGTCATATCAGTTTTTGCCTTCTCCATTTGGAGAACATAGCTTTTACATTTCGCTTGGGTCCCCATTCACATTTCAAAATTTTCATCAGCTCCCTCTGTTTTGGCTCTGCTCTACCCACAGAATAATCCATCTTCATCTTCTTTTATCTTTGGTCTCCACCCAAGAATCCCTAAAGTAATTTCATGATATCTCACTGATTTGAATCACAATCAGCTTCCCTGTTTCCACCAAATCTAATAGGATTAATGGGCTCAAATACGGTACCAAATTTCATGGGGTGGGTGGAGTTCGCAAAAGATTAGGTTCAAATGGTCCCCGTCTAAGCATGACTGTAATTCCATAGTCCAATAGTGCCGTATTAAATAGCATTATAGCAAAGAAAACGAAAAGGGCATCATGGCTACACACTGGCGCTCTGTGTGCATATTCACATTCCTCCAACTTTGCACATTCACCATCTCAAGGCTTGAGCAAGTCCCAACACCACCATTACCCATTCTACCACTTCCCACATATTCCCAGCTCAAATGGCAACAGAGGGAGCTCATAATGTTCCTCCATTTTGGAGTGAACACCTTCACCGACTCCGAATGGGGAACCGGCCGTGAAAGCCCGGCCATTTTCAACCCGGCCGGGCTTGACGCCAACCAGTGGGTCAAAACAGCTTCGGATGCAGGCATATCACTAGTGATACTCACTGCAAAGCACCATGATGGGTTTTGCTTGTGGCCTTCAAAGTACACTGACCACTCCGTGGAGAGTAGTCCTTGGAAAAGTGGCCATGGTGATGTTGTTCAAGAGCTGGTCACTGCCGCCAAGACACGTGACGGCATTGACGTCGGGCTTTATCTGTCGCCGTGGGATAGGCATGACCGGAGATACGGTCAGGAGGTAGCATACAATCAGTACTACTTGGCCCAATTACAAGAACTTCTCAGCAGGTAGATCATAACATTTGCAAAGAAATTATCCTTGTTGATCAGGATGTACTTTGTAATAAAATGAGCAACATTGTTGCTTACGATCACCAGGGTTTGAAGTTTGTTTTCTTGTTTTTTTTTTTTTTAAAGTATAGATTTTTATTGAATTTTGTTTTCTTGTTAGGTACGGGAGTGTAAGAGAAATTTGGTTCGATGGAAGTAAGGGTCCGAATGCACCAAACATGTCCTATTACTTTTCAGATTGGTTCTCCATGGTGAGGGAGTTACAGAGCTCCATTAACATATTCTCAGATGCTGGTCCGGATGTTAGATGGGTCGGCGATGAGAAAGGCTTTGCCGGAAGCACAAGCTGGTCCACCATTAATCGGAGTTCATTATCAATAGGGAATGCAAGCATTGAAGGGTAAGTAACACATACTCAAACCACTCATTCATTCAATCTGTTAGGTTTCTTGTTCTATTGGTTTATCACATTATAAGTGTTTCCATTTCTGTTTTGTTTAATAACTATTATACGAGGCACTTTGTAAAGCAAAGCGTTTTTTAGTTGCCAACTAGTAATTGATAGCTGGAGATTAGTTGGTTTGATGTGTATTCTGTAAAGAGGATGGTCACTGATTGATGCTAATTAAAGCAGAAAATGACATTTCTAAATCACCACCTAATTCGATGTACTCCAAATGAAAGCAGTTATCTCAACACTGGTGATCCACAAGGAACAGACTGGTTGCCGCCAGAATGTGACGTTTCGATAAGAAATGGATGGTTTTGGCACAAATCAGAGTCGCCTAAGAAGCTAAGCAAGCTACTTGAAATTTACTACAACTCTGTAGGAAGAAATTGTGTGCTGTTACTCAATGTGCCTCCTAATTCGACCGGACTTATATCCAAAGCAGATGTGCAAAGACTCAGAGAATTGAGAGGTGCAATTGACACAATATTTTCTAGCAATTTAGCTGATAAATGCTTCATCAAAGTGAGTAGCCAAAGAGGAGGCAAAGGAGGAGGTTTTGGACCTGAAAATGTGCTAGACAATGACCATTTGTGGACATATTGGGCTCCAAAGGATGGTGACAAAGAGGAGCATTGGATTGAATTTAGAGGCAGAGATAAAGGATTGAGGTTCAATGTGATTAGGATTCAAGAGGCAATCGGGCTTGGCCAAAGAATCAAAAGGCATGAAATTTATGTGGATGGTAAGAGGGTTGCAAAAGGAACCACAGTGGGGTACAAGAGGCTTCACAGACTTGAAGGGGGGGTAGTCTATGGCCAAATTGTAAGAATTAGAATTAAAGACTCAAAAGGGATGCCTTTGATTTCTTCCATTGGTCTGCATTTTGATCCCTATTGGCACCCAAGTGGGTAGCTACTTTGATATGTAAAGTTAGGAATAAACAAAAACAAAAACAGCACCATGTTTAAGTTGTTAACTCTTTTGTCTTTAAACATATATTTCTGCACTTTTTGGTGCCCATTCTCTGCTGATCTGTTTGAAATGCCTTGTATTCTGTTCTCAGGCCAGAAACAATAGAAAGACATTTTCATGCGGATCTTTCTCTTTATCCATCTCCTGCTTTTCTAATGTTTGAAATATCTTGTTTGATCTATTGCCACACAAAAGGTGACCACCAAGTTTCTATATGGCATAGTGAAAGGTGAAAACTCCGCCTGATGCTGAGAGAAAAGAATTCACATTCGTTCTTATGGGGTCTGTTATGCCAATTAACCGCAGTCCAGATGGTTAATTGGTGAAATTATTATCCATATCACTAAAGGTCTTCCTCAAATAATACTTCTCTATTGTTGCATCATTTATCAGGCAAACTTTTATGATTACAGTATGAAGATGACAAGGCACTTGAACACTACTAGGCAAAGCAGTTTACATATATAGAAAGACCAGTGACGCACTGAAGTAGCTATGGCACATGGGATTTAAGGTCTCGCATGCCATAATCTTGGGGAGGCATGCACATAGAGACCTCCATCAATTGGTAGGGTGACCATGGTCTTGTAATTGGCAATTTTTTTCTCATCAGCTAGCTTGAATATATAGCTGCATAAAAGCACAGCAGAAAATATCTTCATTTGCGTATATGCGTGTTCCTTTCCAAGACAAATTCTTGGACCAGCCTGCATGTAATCACAGAATCTCATCATAAATCACATTAAGTAGCTTCTTTTCCTTTATGTTTTAACAAGATGTGCAACAGCTAGCAGTGAGTGAATGAGTGATTTCAATATCTTTTCTTACGCTGAAGGCTATGAATTTGTAAGGGCTTTCGTCCTGGAAAAGACCATTTTCATCGAGCCATCTCTCTGGCCGAAACTCTTCTGCATCATCTCCCCATAGAGATTTCATCCTTCCCATTGCATAAGGTTGGTATACCACCAGGTCCCCTTTTCTGACACTATATCCATCGGGCCAGGTGTCATCAGAAAAGCACATCCTCATGTTCTATAAATGGCAGCATCACACAAACAACTTGCTAAGAAGTAGAATACGAGATTCAATCCAGAAATGTGATGAATTGTAACATTGCTTGAATCAATTGATGCATATTAGATTTACTTACCATTGGAACTGAAGGATAGAGTCTGATTGTTTCACTTAAAGCAGCATGTAGATATTGCATTTTGTCAAGGGCTTCTTGATCAAGGCTTGCTGCAAGCTCATCAATACTAGAATTATCTTCCAAATTTATTACTTCTCTAACTTCCTGTGCAATTTTTTCTTGTATGTGAAGATGCTTGCACATCATATAAACAAACCATGAAAGAGAGCTAGCTGTCGTGTCTTGTCCAGCAACAGTAACACAGAGGACTATGTCTCTGAGGTACTTTGGATCAGTATCTTTCAATTCCAAACGCCTTGAAACCAAATCTCTTTTCTTCAGCTGCCATTAATCCTCATTACATTAGTAATGACAAAGTACCAAACTAATTCACTCTATAAGCAATAACAAACAGGATGACATGGAAGGTAACTCACCAATAGGTTGACTTCTGGATTCTGGAAAGTTTCAATCTTGCTATTGATTAATTTATACACAAATTGATCAACCACTTTGAGGTTTTTCTTTAGCTCTGCTTCCTTACCGATGTTTAAGAAGCGTTTGATCTTCCAGAATACATCAAATAAACGATACAAGGCAGCTTCTTGCTCCGATTCAAAAGCATGGGAAAACCGGTTGCCTTCTTCATCTTTTCCACTCATGCTGTCTAGTTCGATACCAAGTAGAATCTTGATGATTGAGTCTAACGTTGCTTTCATAAACAAATCCTTCCACAAAACACAAGATTTATGATATATCAAATAGATATAACAACTTAAGACCAAAAAAACCAAAACAAATATAACAATTGAACCTTAAGTACATGCATGTTTCACATACAAGTCCTCAATGGCTTTTATTTGAGTAACACTGAAGTGCTCAATGGGCCTGTATGTCTTATATAATGACAATTCAATGTGATTAGTGAAACACAGAAACGTTGCAAACATACTTGGATCTCTATTGCTTGCTTGCTGGTTGCAGCTTCATAAATTATGCCAGCAAGTTTAACTGCATTAGTTTTGAAAACTGCACAGCTGAAGTCTCTCACTACTTTTGTTGAGAATTCAGCACTCATCACCTTCCTCTGATGCTGCCATTTTCCCCCATCCACTGCGAAGATCCCATCGCCCACAACATCTGATATAATGCTGTATATATACGCCCCCTGCAGCATGTTGGAAATACAACTTGAATGGCACATACGTATAAATTTAACTTCTATATATTTAAACATTACATACACATCATACCTTGCCATAATTAGTGAAGTTTGTTTTGAGCACATATTCCACATTTGCAGGATCTGCTGTGTAAACCGCACCTTTGAACAAGTCGAGCATCCTGTAAGTTTTGTACTTGCATGCAAGCTCAGTCATGTAATGGTGCAGCCTAGGGAAGTTGATAACTTGGTGCACGAAAGTTCCGGCGACCGGATGGTATCTCTTGTTCTTGGCACGCAATTTTCGGGCCACAACTACAGCTAAAAGTAACGCTAAACTTAATGATACCGCCGTGGAAGCAAGATCCATGACGGTGTTGATCGATGAAGATTATAGTAGCAGAAGAAGGAAGAAAGCTATTCTGTTTGTGCCGACTCCTATCCAACTATCGCAAACTGGATATATGCATGGGAACTCGGCAGTTACTGAACAATAATATATGAAGTGAACAAGGCTCCACTCCAATAATACATATATGGGACCGATGAATCATTGAACCTAACCTGTTGGTCTGACTTAGAAAGAAATGACGGGCAGGCCAAATCTCCATCCCGATGCAATTAACCTAGCCTGTTGGTCTGATTTGGAAAGAAATGACATGGCTAGCCAAATCTCCATCGCACATTCCTTATCACGAAAGGTTTTCTACATTGCTCTGACTAAATAGTGAAGCTAGCTTATGAGTTTCTAACTAGAGTTCTAGATAGAAGGAGGCGGCTAGAATACGCAGGCTGTAACTTACAGCCGCCAACAAAAGGACCTCGACGTGGCTCTCCTTACGCCACAGAATGGCTGAAAGTAGGGGTAATTTCGCAGTTGACTGTTGTTATGGGTTAGTTAATTGGTGGTCAAGGTAAAAAAATGTGCGGATTAATGGATCAATTCTCACACGAGAACATTATAGCCAAGTGTTTTCTTGAAGCCACGAGACGTCACCGTCTCTTCATCTTCATCTTCATCTCACCGATGAAAGAAAGCTCTGGTTAATGAACAAAGCAGGGGGGTTTCCTCTTCACAGAGCACATCCTTCCATGGTGAAGGGAAGTGGTTGGTCAAATATATATGGAGGTGTGTACGTGATGATCAGTCAGAAGGATGCATGGTGTGGTCGAAGATGATGAAGGCTTTCAACTTTCAGACGACGAAGGCGATGAGGAAACTTTCAGATCTTAGAAAACTATGGTGGAATAGCGAAACTGCGAAATCTGAAGATTTATGTCATCCCATCTCAAAAATATTGGTCGAGATATGTAGTGATTAACTACCCAGATCCTTCTAGAACCCATGTCATCTGCATTTATCTGTAAGAGTTTGATGAAGGATCATAGGAATAGTTCCCGGCCAGTACGTTTCCCAACACAGCCTCGACGGATTTTTCCCTCGATGGAATACGGTATCCGGTGACAACGTACTACAAGTTGGGTTCAACAAATCGATGCCAAACAAATCTAAATCTTTGCGGACACGGGTCCTAATCCCTAATCATGAGTTTTCATACGGTTGCAGAATGTGCTTTGTGGCCAACGAGGAGAAGATGAACGATGGTGTTGTCGGCTATTGACCCATTAACAGTTTATGTTAAAGAGGGAAAGGGTGGTTGATCGAGGACGAAAGAAGATCACTTGCAGAAGAGAGACACAAGAGCAGAGAATGTAATGGTTGGCCTTTGATTATCAAATTCTGGTAATTCTTGATTCTCAACTCTCAATTTTTATTATCTAGCAAGAGAACAATTTTTTTTTTTTTCTGGGTTTTGTTTTTCCTGATTTGCTTTGGTGCTAAGATGAAATATTATAGGTTTAATCTGTGTTGCTCTCCTTGCAGTCAAAAGGCTAGTTACAAATAAAGTAATGAACCATAGGTAAACTAAATATCAATAATATCCCTTATGGTGATGGAAAGATAACCATCAAGCAATGCTATCATTGATCGATCGCAAAGTATGAAGATGATCAGGCTCTTGAACACTACTAATTAAGAGGATAACATAGACAAGACAAGGGATGCAATGTAGTTATAAAACATGGGACCTGATCTTGGGGATGCATGAACATGGAGGCCTCCATCAATTAGGAAGCTGACAGTGGTCTTGAAAGTGACCACTCTTTTCTCCTCAGCTAGCTTGAATATATAGCTGCCTAAAAGCACAGCAGAAAATATCTTCATCTGCATATAAGAATGATCATTTCCTTGACAAATTCTTGGACCGGCCTGCGTGTGATAACAAAATCTCATTAAAAATCACATATATTATGTAGCTTCTTTTTCTTTTTTGAAAAGAGCTTCTTTTTATTTATGTTTTAACAAAATGTGCAACAGCTAGCAGTGAGTGTCGGAGTGATTTCAATATCTGTTCTTACACTGAAAGCTGTGAATTTATAAGGGCTTTCATCCTTGAGAAGATCATTTTCATCGAGCCATCTCTCTGGCTGAAACTCTTTGGCATCATCTCCCCATAGAGATTTCATCCTTCCCATTGCATAAGATTGGTATACCACCATGTACCCCTTTTGACATGTGGCTGGCAATGACTTCGGGAGTTCGGGCTTTATCTGTCACCGTGGGATAGGCATGGCTGGAGATACGCTCAGGAGGTAGCATACAATCAGTACTGCTTGGCCCAATTACAAGAACTTCTCAGCAGGTAGATCATAACATTTGCAAAGATAGTACTTATCAGTAAAGCAGAGAATTTTTTTTTTTTGTCTGATCAAATATGAGAACCATTGATTCATGTTAATGATAGGAGCATTTTAATGCGGTATTTTAATAGTTAATTCCTCATATTTTGCTTAGCTAATTCCTTAACGAATGAATTTTTAACTCAATTTCTATTTTTTAGGTACATTGGAGTAGATGATGATGAAATGAGCTGTTTGGCCCTAAAATGAGCATTTTGGCCTGAGAAAGCGTGTCTTTGAGAAATTGAGCCAATGAGAAAGCGAGCTAGACAAGAAATGAGGAGTGGCAGACTAACCATCCGAACTTCAAATGAGTTGAAACTTTCCAGATTCATTCTAGAAAGCCCAAGGATCATTTCTTATGAAGAGTGCCAGAGCAAACTATGAGTGGAAGGCATTCAAACAATCAGCCCAATTTTCTACAGAAGCAAAACTGGAAAACTGGACCTGTAAGAGGTCCAGCAGCATTTCCGGCCCAACCACATGGCAATACATTCTGAAATTTTACCACAGTAATCTACATTCATGGGGAATATTTGTTATGAAGAAGTCTTGGGCAGAATCTAAACTTTCGGTGGAGATAAAATTGAAGTAAATGAGTAGGAAATCCATCATCATCATCACCCAAAAACATTCCATGTTTTAGGGTGTAATCATCATGTTTTCTCCATCATTACTCACACTAATTTACTCCATCTTTTCCAATTTCACTCTTCTTTCTCTTCTCTATATAAACACCTTCTCCTCTCACTCTAAAATATATTCCTTCATCCATTTCATCTCCTTGTCTCACCATTTCCTCTCCATTTTCCTTAGTCACCAATTCCTTCATCCATTTCATCTCCTTGTCTCACCATTTCCTCTCCATTTTCCTTAGTCACCAATTCCTGAATCCATAACACCAATTCCTTCATCCATCTCATCTTCTTTGTCTCTCCATTTCCTTTCCATTGTCCTTCTCCATTCTCTAGTTGCAAAGTTCTGCGTTTTCAAGCAAGGAGAGGAAGAAGAAGAAGGAGCCGTGAAGATCATATCCTCCATCATCCACCTTGAAGGCTTGCTTCCAAGATTCAAGATCCAACCATCTAGCTCTCCATCTCCATCTCCCCTCACGGTGTAATTCATTCTTTTTCCTTGTAATGATCTTTTGTTTTCCTTGTTTGAATTCATATGAACTTGTTTCTAGTTAACAATAATGTTTAGGGTAAAGTTTAAACCCAACTTCTATGTTTAAATAAAGTTTTCGAATTCCATAATTGTGATTCTAAGTTGCTTATGTAAGTTTGTTCGATTGAATTTGCTTGATAGAAAACTTTTATATGTTTATCTTATTTGGGTCGACACTTATAGGATTTGCATGTAATTGGTGCTAGGTTTAAGAACATGAAATCGACTTTTCGTTTTGTGTAAACTTGAATCAAAGTAGTAAAGGTTTTGGACAAAAATCGAATTCAATTGAAGAGGATTGCAATTAGGTGAACTTATTCATACTAAGTTGTACACTTGAGTTGATAGCCTTTCTCTATGTGTAATGCGTTAAACATGACATGATTGACTAGCTTTCTAGGGTTTGATTGCATGTTTGATAGGATTAATCTAGGTGCTTTCGCTTAGGTTAATTAGCATTGAAAAGTAAAATATGGGAAATCATTTGCTTTCGAATGTTTCACATGATCAACTCCTCTCTCATGACTTGGAAGAACAATTATAGGGTTTGAATCGAATTTGATTACATGGAATTGATTTTGATCTTTGTTCCTTGCGTTCCACCCTTGTATATATGTTTTTACGTTTTCTTTATTTTATTTATTTTAATTTTAATTTTAAGAATCCTAAACCCCCCCTTATTTTTGTTCACTTGTATATATTTATTCTTTATTTTATTTTTGTAAATAATACTTTTCTTTATTTGTTTCACAATGACAGGTGTACCCTCAATCCCCGGAATAGAACGATCCCTATTTGCTTATACTACTAACGATATTTCAGGGTTAAATTATGCGCTTGCTTTTAGCGCGTCAATTTTTGGCGCCGTTGCCGGGGATTGAAAAATCACTTGCTAAATTGTGTCATTTATTGTATATATTTGTTGTATATAAATTGTTTAAAACTTAGTTTAAATTTTATTTATATTATTGAACACGAATTTTAATTGTAGGTTGTAAATTGAGAGGAATAGGTGAAGTCTCTTTTGTTAATATTGGCCTAAACCCCTTATTGGTACCTAGCTCAGGTCCCTTAAGGTTGAGGGCGGCCTTTATTAACACTTGTTGAACTGTCTTCACACTTATGAACTTTTTCATCTTAGTAAGAAAGTCTATGTGAAATGGTGTCTAGGAAGGGGACAACGTTTATGACGGGTTTTTGAATCCAGAAGTGCTTGCAAATGGGCCTAAACCACTATGTGGGAGTAGCTCATGCCAAAATGGATTTTTCCTCTCGTGTTCGTCCTCCCCCACCTGGCCATTTCAGTAAGGTTGCCCAAACGATTTGAAAGGGAGTTTGTGTCTAGGCGACTATACTTGGGCCGCACGTGCACTTGATTTACCGCTTGGAATTTGATTCGATATCAATAATGTTTATAACAAAAGAAATACTTGTGAATACTCTATACGTGTAAATTATTTTGTTGTTTCACACTTTAAACTTGTAAAAATACTTTTCACGTTTTAAACTCACTTGTGTACTTAACTTGTGTCTTATGTACAATATACTTGTTAATTATACTTGTAGTTTGTAATTAATAGTTATACTTGTTTTTATTTTGTATTTCTTTGTTAATTATAGTTACTAACTTTATTTAATGTAGGTACCGTCTGGCTGCAAGACGTAAAATACAAGCGCTACTTGGGAGGCAACCCAATTCAGAATATAATCAGATTTGCTTTCTCTTTCCCTATTTCTTTTTATTTTTCAATTTTTCTCTTTTGTTTTTTTTAGGATTTGTTTTCGTAAATGTCTTCTATCTATGCTTACTTATTTCATTGCATGCTTTTAATTGATTACATTGAGGATAATGCAATATTTAAGTGTGGAGAAAGGGATTTATATTTTTGTCTTTCATTTTGAGTCCTATATATATTTTTGTCTTTTATTTTTGAGTCCTTTATATTAAAAAAAAAAAACTGCATTTATTCAGTCTTCTTAAATTCAGCTATTTACAAAAAAAAAAAAAATAATAATAATAATAATAAAAATACTCTATACTAAGCTATGTCTGCATTTCCGTAGGAGTTGAGGCTGAGCTCAAGGGAAATGCGAGAGCCACCGCCATAACCGCTACCTCCCTCGGAAGTAGTCTTCATGTTGCCAAAGATGTCCTCACCATGCATGGGGAATAGTGGAAGGGTTTCAATCTCCTGGTGATATTCTCCTCGTTGTTCCATGATCGATCCATCAACACCATAGCCGACACGTGACCCAAAATTTAGATCAATGGATCTGTCAGTACTAGTAGAACCAAAGTTTAGATCAATGGACCTACCATCATCAGTAGAACTAGTGGATCCAAAATTGAGATCGAGAGAGCCACCAACCCGAACGTTCCGAAATTCCTTCAACTTCTGCCTCTCACTAGCCTTGAGGTTCTGGAACCAAAAGAAGACGTTCTTATCCTCGATCTGCCCATACTATTTCAGATGAAGGCAGATCTCTTGAATCTGCTCTGGAGTTGGGTACTTAAAACCCTTATCATAGTAAAGGCCCTTGAGGATTCTTAGTTGAGGCGGTGTGGGAGCCCACCGGTTACTACTCCCGGCTGCTTGGATGATTCCTCCCTCCTCGGTTGGTTGCTGGGCTTGTAATTCCATTTGTTGCTGGGTTTGTAACTCCATTAGTTGCAAAGTTCGTGGTTCCATGTTGATGAAGAAAGGATTTGAGTTTCGAAAGAAAGGTTGAAGGGTTGAGAGAGAAAGGCTGGAACTCGGAAGAATTTTCTTTTGGAGTGAACAGTCGCTCAGAATGCACCTATTTATAGAACGAGTAAGTAGATCTCCACCGTTGGATCGACGATCTCTGAGATTAAATCTATGCGTTGGATTAAAGTCAACCGAAAACACGGAAAAGCTGTTGGCTCGTGAAGGACACGTGGGGGAACCAAACTGATCTCGAGGAGCTGTGACAGATAAGCTACAGCCGAAAGCAGGTATGATTGCCGTAAATTAAGGAAAGAAAGGACGCGTGGGGGAACCAAACGGTTCTCGAGGAGTTGTGACAGACAAGTTACAGCCGAAAGCAGACCTAATTGCCGTAAATCACGGAAAAGAAAGGAATATTTACGCGTGGGGGAGTTTTTCATGTGCATACGTGTTTCTTGGGCCGTGAACTGTCATAACTCTTCTCCTTCCCGGAGAAGCTTTGTTAAAACCCTGTGCTTGTTGAGATTTCTACCCTATTTTGTGCTTCATATATACATCCTTTTTTGTCTCCTCCAGATTTTACTAAGGTTTGTCTAAGCGTGCAGTTTCAAATTCCTTCTACTTCCTCATGGATCGAACCAAGGTTACCCCTCGCAGGGGCGTCAATCAACGCCGTGCTCTCTCTTTGGAAGAAGAAGGTCGTCAAGCGGCCACTAGAGCTGGGCTTACTGGTCCAGGGGACCATCATCCTATCCGCGAGCGTACCCGCAGTCCCCCTCCTCTGCCTCGTCGCTCTCCCAGACTGCATCCCGGAGAGTCTTCTTCCTCACCAGCTGCTCGTGCTCCTCGCCCTATGGCCACCCTGGAAAGCTTGTCGGATTCGATTGATGATTTGCGCTCCTCTCTCCGCGATGATATTATGGTGACAGATTGGAGAGTCAATTGCATGATCGATTACATCTCTGAGATGAAATGCTCTTTGATCTGCTGTCACACTGTAATAAACAAGCTTGCTCAGGAAGTCAATAACTTGCAGAGTTATCCTCCTGGGTTTCCTCGCAAGGACACTACTGCATCACACCATGAGAACTCTCCTCCGGAGGCTGAAACCAGCAAAAGGGCTGCCACTCGCCCGCATACCGCTCCTCCAAAGGAGTAAATGGAGGTACAAGTCTAGGCTGAAAGACTTTAAACATTAAGCGCTGCATGGGAGGCAACCCATTTCAACTGTATCTGTGGAGGAGCCATCAAACGCAGATTTGCTTTCTTGAACTCTTCCTTCTATTTTATTTTCATGAATTTTAGGTTGTTTTAGGTTTCATTGTGTTAACTTTCTCTTCTATGCTTGATTTATGCTTTGCATGATTTATATTTGTTTATACATTGAGGACAATGCATGAATTAAGTATGGGGGAAGGATTATTGCTTTATTGTGTTTTTAGTAGTTAGTATATAAAAAAAAGAAAGAAAAATAGTTGATGTTGGATTGTGTTTTTATTGTGTTTTTAATTGATGTTGTGATACACTAAGGTATATTGGATTAAACATAGTCTTGAAAAAGGGTAGCTGTTTCAGTCCCATTGCACATCGAGACTCCCTGTTCCCGTACCTAAGTGTTGAAATTAAATTAAATTGTAAAAAAAAAAAATGTTGGTTTTAGAGTGTTTTTGTGTGTTTGAGTCTTAGGATGCTCCTAACGTCTAGGATGAACATGTCTCCGAATTCATGGCTGAAGGTTTTCACAATCAAAATAGGACTTAATTGAATTCTGTGGTTAATCGACATTGTGATGCTTGTATGAAGATTTGAGATAGGATTGTAACTTGGTTCATTAAGCATGCTAGGATTAAGTCTGATTCATTTGACCCAAGTGAGCTGTTGAGCTAAAATACTTTCTTTTTGAGTGCTTACTGATAATTTCAGAATTTCATGGCTGTATTTGCAAAACCTCATCTTTCTTTGAAAATCCAATGATCATGTGCCATAGATTTTAATGGACTAGAGAGTACTAGAACTCGGCTGTTGTGACTGTCAAAACTTGTATGCCATAATATGCACTGATCCTGGATAGGATAGAAGGCATTAGGGTAACCACCATAGCCAAACAAGCATGTGTCTCCAATTGTGCCCGTCGTGGGACTCCTTAGAATGAACCCCTTTGAGTCTACGTTGAAAACCTTTGTTTCATCAACCTCACTACCCTACCATGAGCTTAGTACAGGATATCTCTACCCTTGTCTTAAGGACTTAGTAGAGCATGACATAGTATGTAGGGGTGACGATGAAAGACAAGTGTGGGGTAGGGAAAATCCAAGAAAAAAAAAAAAAAAAAATTTTTGCCTTGAAAAAAAGAAAGAAAGAAAGAAAGAAAAGCGGCAAAAGAGAAGAAAAATTGAAAAGAAAACTCTTGAGAAAATGTTGAAGTGTGGTTTTGGACTTGTAAATTTGTAGAAGGCTCAAAATTGAAAATTATGCCTTTGTCCATTCCCATGTTGGTTAGAGTGAAGGTTTGGCCCAAAACAATGATATTTGGTCTACAAAAATGATGACATAAGGTGGTCCTTATATGCTCTGCTAGGTCCTTAGGATTTTTTGTATCCTTAATCTTCATTTTGAAAACTCTAGCTTAGCCCCATTACAACCTGTTTTAAGTGCTGACTTGATCCTTGAGATGGGCAGTCTTTGGTTAGTGGAGTCAGTTACGCAGTCGAGCTTATGGTTTAGGTCCATTTGTGCACTTATTCATTTCATGAGGTCTTTAAAAATTCTTCACAAAATGTGTTTATTGATGAAATATGCAAGCGGTTTGTTGCCTTACAATTTGTTCTCTTGCATATACTTGAGTGTGAAGCTTTTAAGCATAGCCATTTATGAGAGAAAAATCGAGAGTATGCCCTGTGAGTTTGGATTGGACTTGTTCGAAACATGCTATCATTCACTGTATAACTTAAGTTCTCCATATCTTGCTTAGTCATACGAATGTCACAGGTTTATTAACCATGGAATTATCTTTGTGATTTTGATTAAGTGTTTAACGTGAAAGCCATGAGTTTGGAGTCTCTGAGACAACAGTTAGGAGCAATAGAGTCATTTACTTGCTTTTTGTCAAGTCTTTGTTCTGTTTTGGATTTTTTTTGTTTTGTTTTGCTAAGGGACTAGCAAAAGCTAAGTGTGGGGGAATTTGATAGGAGCATTTTAATGCGGTATTTTAATAGTTAATTCCTCATATTTTGCTTAGCTAATTCCTTAACGAATGAATTTTTAACTCAATTTCTATTTTTTAGGTACATTGGAGTAGATGATGATGAAATGAGCTGTTTGGCCCTAAAATGAGCATTTTGGCCTGAGAAAGCGTGTCTTGGAGAAATTGAGCCAATGAGAAAGCGAGCTAGACAAGAAATGAGGAGTGGCAGACTAACCATCCGAACTTCAAATGAGTTGAAACTTTCCAGATTCATTCTAGAAAGCCCAAGGATCATTTCTTATGAAGAGTGCCAGAGCAAACTATGAGTGGAAGGTATTCAAACAATCAGCCCAATTTTCTACAGAAGCAAAACTGGAAAACTGGACCTGTAAGAGGTCCAGCAGCATTTCCGGCCCAACCACATGGCAATACATTCTGAAATTTTACCACAGTAATCTACATTCATGGGGGAATATTTGTTATGAAGAAGTCTTGGGCAGAATCTAAACTTTCGGTGGAGATAAAATTGAAGTAAATGAGTAGGAAATCCATCATCATCATCACCCAAAAACATTCCATGTTTTAGGGTGTAATCATCATGTTTTCTCCATCATTTCTCACACTAATCCACCACCATCATCACCCAAAAACATTCCATGTTTTAGGGTGTAATCATCATGTTTTCTCCATCATTTCTCCCACTAATCCACCATCATCATCACCCAAAAATATTCCATGTTTTAGGGTGTAATCATCATGTTTTCTCCATCATTACTCACACTAATTTACTCCATCTTTTCCAATTTCACTCTTCTTTCTCTTCCCTATATAAACACCTTCTCCTCTCACTCTAAAATATATTCCTTCATCCATTTCATCTCCTTGTCTCACCATTTCCTCTCCATTTTCCTTAGTCACCAATTCCTTCATCCATTTCATCTCCTTGTCTCACCATTTCCTTTCCATTTTCCTTAGTCACCAATTCCTGAATCCATAACACCAATTCCTTCATCCATCTCATCTTCTTTGTCTCTCCATTTCCTTTCCATTTTCCTTCTCCATTCTCTAGTTGCAAAGTTTTGCGTTTTCAAGCAAGGAGAGGAAGAAGAAGAAGGAGCCGTGAAGATCATATCCTCCATCATCCACCTTGAAGGCTTGCTTCCAAGATTCAAGATCCAACCATCTAGCTCTCCATCTCCATCTCCCCTCACGGTGTAATTCATTCTTTTTCCTTGTAATGATCTTTTGTTTTCCTTGTTTGAATTCATATGAACTTGTTTCTAGTTAACAATAATGTTTAGGGTAAAGTTTAAACCCAACTTCTATGTTTAAATAAAGTTTTCGAATTCCATAATTGTGATTCTAAGTTGCTTATGTAAGTTTGTTCGATTGAATTTGCTTGATAGAAAACTTTTATATGTTTATCTTATTTGGGTCGACACTTATAGGATTTGCATGTAATTGGTGCTAGGTTTAAGAACATGAAATCGACTTTTCGTTTTGTGTAAACTTGAATCAAAGTAGTAAAGGTTTTGGACAAAAATCGAATTCAATTGAAGAGGATTGCAATTAGGTGAACTTATTCATACTAAGTTGTACACTTGAGTTGATAGCCTTTCTCTATGTGTAATGCGTTAAACATGACATGATTGACTAGCTTTCTAGGGTTTGATTGCATGTTTGATAGGATTAATCTAGGTGCTTTCGCTTAGGTTAATTAGCATTGAAAAGTAAAATATGGGAAATCATTTGCTTTCGAATGTTTCACATGATCAACTCCTCTCTCATGACTTGGAAGAACAATTATAGGGTTTGAATCGAATTTGATTACATGGAATTGATTTTGATCTTTGTTCCTTGCGTTCCACCCTTGTATATATGTTTTTACGTTTTCTTTATTTTATTTATTTTAATTTTAATTTTAAGAATCCTAAACCCCCCCTTATTTTTGTTCACTTGTATATATTTATTCTTTATTTTATTTTTGTAAATAATACTTTTCTTTATTTATTTCACAATGACAGGTGTACCCTCAATCCCCGGAATAGAACGATCCCTATTTGCTTATACTACTAACGATATTTCAGGGTTAAATTATGCGCTTGCTTTTAGCGCGTCAGTTAAGAAAGATTACAAACTTTGGAGTCTCCAATGATCAACTCTATGAGCCATTCCGGCCCATCTTCAATACGAGAAAAGAAATTATTTTTGTTGATCAGGATGTACTTTGTAATAAAATGAGCAACATTGTTGCTTATGATCACCGGAGTTTGAAAAAATTTCATTGTTTTTTTTTGCAGTAGAGATTTTTATTGAATTTTGTTTTCTTGTTAGGTACGGGAGTGTAATAGAAATTTGGTTCGATGGAAATAAGGGTCCGAATGCACCAAACATGTCCTATTACTTTTCAGATTGGTTCTCCATGGTGAGGGAGTTACAGAGCTCCATTAACATATTCTCGGATGCTGATCCGGTTGTTAGATGGGTTGGCGATGAGCAAGGCTTCACCAGAAGCACAAGCTGGTCCACCATTAATCGGAGTGTTGTAGTATATATGAAACATGTTGTATTGTTCATAGTATAAAATGTCTATGTCATGTATAAGATAGGTATTTTAGGTATAGTGACTTATGAGTCAAGCTTTATGCCAATGGGGAACAAGTGTGGCAATCATCATCATCACAACCACAATGTAAAGCTGCAAATGAAGAAGCCACAAGATGAGGCTACAATTGAAGATGCCATCAAGTTGTATCATTATTTACTTCAAAATGTATCTCTATAAATACCTCCTTTGAATGAAATGAAAGACACACTTGAATCCCTATAATCTCTCTCTCTCTGTCAATTTTGCTTGTCCTTAAACACGTTATCAGCACGAAATTGCTCTAGAATTAGAATCGAAATTGAAAAGAGTAGAGGTAGTTCAAAATCCAATCAAAGTCATTTTTCCAAACCAACAAAAAACCTCCAAACCCTAGCTCATATCAAAGCCATTGATTCAAGAAGCTCAGAACCGGTTTCAGAACCGCCAGAACCGGCCGGAAACCGCCTAAACCGGCTGCCGGAAGATTTGAACCTCTGCCGGACCGCTGTCGATATCTGCCGAGTCCTGCCGAGCAGCTGCGCAGAAGCTGCCGAGACCTGCCGAGCGCACCTGCCGAAGGACCTGCCGAGCACCTGCCGAGACCTGCTGAGCGCACCTGCCGAGCCCCTGCCTAGCTCCTGCCGAGCAGCTGCCGAGACCCCTGCACAGCACCTGCCGAGCTGCTGCCGAGCAGCTGCCGAGTTGCTGCCTAGCAACTGTCGACAGATCCGCGGGGCAAGTTTCCAACCAATTTCCGGCCAGTCTCCGGCCAATCTCCGTCCACTTTTCCGGCCACTCTCCGGCCACTTTTCCTGACATTTTTCAGGCCATTTTCCGGTGACTTTCGGACACTTTTCCTGCGATTTTTCCGGCCACTTCCGGTGACTTTTCCGGCGACTTTTGGGCAACTTTTTCGGTCATTTCCGACAACACTATTTCAAGGTATTTTTTACTAAAAGTTCCCGCTTTTGAGTTTTTATTTATTTTTCTCCTCTTTTTTCTTTTTGGGAACTTACAATTAAAAAGCGGAATTATAGAAATTCACGCTAAACGAACTAAGAGCGTTCGTAGTCAATGAACTAAGAGTGTTCATAATATTCGGACTAAGAGCGTCCGCAAGCATCGATTTATGACCCTATTAAACATCATTGTTTCGGTCTAATCCAAATATTCTTGGAAATTGATTTCTTAGTAGCATAGCTCGGAAATCTTATTATTTTAGTTTTTCGTGGAAGTTTTAAACTCCGAAACTAATACATATTTTTCTTCTTATATTTCAAGGATGTCGAATGAACCTAGACTCGATTTTCAAATCCTTGACTCAACTGGTTCGGATTACCATAGTTGGAAAACCGACATTGAGAACCATCTCACATCAAAAGGGATATTGCCCATAATCCAGGCACCAAATGCGGGCCTTGTGTTCCAACGAACACCCATAAAGCATGCACAAGCAATTATCTTGATGCGACGCCATATGGACAAAGCACTCAGATTAGAGTATATGTCCATCAAAGATGCAAGGGACCTATGGGTAGCGCTAGAAGAGGGCTTTGATAATATCCAACATTCCCTCCTCCCTGACTTGAAGGTTTAATGGAACAATATACGCTTCTCCGACTTCAAGTCTGTTGCTGAATACAATTCAGAAGCTCTTCGGCTAAAAGCCATGCTGAAGTTCTGTGAAAGACCTCTCACAGAAGAAGAGCTAATTGAGAAGACTCTCTCCACCTTCCCCGTCGCAGCAATTATACTATCAAAGCAATATCGCACTGAATTTAATGCTGGACGACTTACGAAGTTCAATGAGCTTATTAATATTTTGTCGGTAGCTGAGAAGCACGACAATATCCTTGTAAAGAATTATAATTCAAGGCCAGTAGGAACCAAAAGCGTTCGTGAGGCAAATTATAATGCACCCAAGAAAGGGCGCAAGGAGCGGTACCCTACTAATAAGGGGCATGTATACCCTAACAAGGGACATGACGGACGCATGGGTCCATACAACCGCCCCAATAAAGAAGGAAACCGCAACTTTAGAGCGGGCACACGTGGTGGCAATTCCACACGTGGGAGAGGAGAATATAACAACACCATGGGCCGTAACACTGTGGGCCGTGGAGGTCGCATAATACGCCGTGGTAGTAGCAGCAACAACCCGCCTAGGGAATCTCCACAACGTGCACCTCAAATAAAGAAAGTCAACCACAATGACGTGTGTCATAGGTGTGGATCAATCGAGCATTGGTTTAAGCAATGCCAAGCAAGTACACAACTAGCTGCACGCTACAAGGAGTACAGGGAAATAAGGGAGCAAGAAGCTCACCTTGCTGAAGAAAATGATGGTGAAGATGTTATTCTCACCATAAAAGACTTCAAAGCTGAAAATGAAGAGCACGAGGATGCCGCAGACTTTGATTAAAATAGTCTTTTCTATTTTTCAATAAAACGGCAAATGTGCCTTAAGTCAAATAACCTCATGTGGCGTACCCAATGAAGTATGATATCTAGGCAAGTAATTGAGATCGGGGTACTTAAGCGAGCCTCGCTCCACCAACATCTCTCCACTTACCTGGTCATATTTTATTGGAATTACCAAACAGATTGAGCAATTACAATTTGTATAAAGTTTGATTTTATATTGGAATAAACTTTGGAAACTTTGATGTAATCATTGACTATTTTCCCTATTAATAAAGTATCGCATTATCAATGTCATTGACATGTGTTAATATTCCGAACTTTATTTTTTCAGTATGTCTTCGAGAGAATTAGAATGCCTTCTAGATAGTGGCACCACACATACTATATTACGACATAGGCAATTATTCTTATGGATGACGCCTAGTCAATCTTCAGTGACCACGATGGCAGGACCATCTCAATTGATTCATAGTCGTGGACCAGCTCAATTTCTATTGCCGAATGGCACAAATATTAATGTCGCCGAAGCTTTATATGCTCCAAGGGCTGGAAGAACCCTATTAAGTTTTAAAGATATAAGAGCCAATGATTTTCATGTGAAAACACATTGTGAGAATGGACAAGAGTTCCTTTACATCACCTCTAATAACTACGAAAATACACGAGTATTAGAGAAACTCATGTGTCGCTCTAGTGGATTGTACGCAACCACTATTAGAGTCATTGAATCCAACCATGTCATGAATGAAAATTTATGGGATTCCGACACATACAGGCTTTGGCACAACCGTTTGGGACACTCAGGTCGTGATATGATGATCCGTATATTAAAAACTTCACACGGACATCCATTCTTTAAAACAAAAAGGAATACGAACCAAAAAGAGGTTCAAAGAATTACTTGTAAAGCATATCATTCGTTTTGCAAAGCTTGCTCTTTAGCAAAAGTAGGATCGAGACCATCCTATGCAAAAGACATTAAAGAAAATATACCATTCTTGCAAAGAATACAAGGTGATATCTGTGGACCTATCCATCCAACTTGCGGACCATTTAGATATTTTATGGTGTTGGTTGATGCATCGACACGTTGGTCACATGTCATGCTCTTATCCACAAGAAATGCTGCATTTGCTAAACTCCTAGCACAAATCATTAAGTTAAGGGCTCACCACCCTGATCATCCTATTAAGTCAATTCGTCTTGACAATGCTGGGGAGTTTACATCAAAAACTTTTGATGATTATTGCATGTCCATTGGGATCGAGGTTGAACACCCTGTCCCTCATGTACATACCCAAAATGGTCTCGCAGAAGCTGCCATTAAAAGACTTCAAATGGTTGCTAGGGCATTGGTTATGCGCACCAATCTCCCTATTTCTGCTTGGGGCTATGCAATATTACATGCAGCTGTGCTTATTCGTCTAAGGCCCACTGCCACCCAACCTTTTTCTGCATCCCAGATGGTGACTGGGTATGAGCCTAATGTCTCACATTTACGCATATTTGGGTGTACCGTCTATGTGCCAATTGCGCCACCACAGCGCACTAAAATGGGTCCTCAAAGACGATTAGGCCTTTATGTTGGCTATGACTCTCCAACCATAATCCGCTACATAGAACCCTTGACAGGTGATCTATTTACCGCTAGATTTGCGGATTGTCACTTTGATGAGACAGTCTTCCCGTCTTTAGGGGGAGACATGAACATAACTAATGTTCAACAAAAAGGACATGAATTGTCGTGGTTTGTCCCCACTTTGTCTCATCTTGATCCCCGAACCGCACAATCTGAAAAAGAAGTGCAGAGAATTCTCGATCTTCAGAACGTAGCAGAATCGATGCCTGATGCGTTTTCTGATATCGCTAAAGTGACAAGATCACACATACCTGCTGCAAATATACCTGCAAGGATTGATGTCCCTAAAAGACATAATGCCATCTCAAAAATACATGAGAATAGCGCCAACGTTCCCTCTATGGGTGACACATTGGCTAGGCCCACGGCTCCTGCCAGGAAGCGCGGGAGACCTATAGGTTCGATGGATTCTTGCCCAAGAAAGAAAGCGAGTTTGGCACAAAATAATCCATTAATCATAGATATGAATAATCCATCCCACGAGAATATTCCGGATTATGGTTATGTCCAAGAGACACCATTGGGGGACGCTCCAATGTCAGAACCAACTTCAGAGAATAGAGAAATCTCCATAAATTACAATAGTGTACATGAGATGATGGATAGAAATTCTATGGCAATTGATGGTGCGTTTGCATATCATGTTGCAAAAGGAATCATAGAATATGATGATATCGAACCTCGCTCTGTTGAAGAATGTCAACGAAGAGCGGATTGGCCTAAATGGAAAAATGCGATCCAGACTGAATTGGATTCACTAACAAAGAGACAGGTATTTGGGCCTATAATGCTGACACCACCAAATATAAAGCCTGTTGGCCATAAATGGGTCTTTGTTTGAAAACGTAATGAGAAAAATGAGGTGATGAGATATAAAGCCCGTCTCGTGGCACAAGGTTTCTCACAACGCCCTGCAATCGACTACGAGGAGACATACCCTCCCGTAATGGACATTATAACGTTCCGCTACCTTGTCAGTTTGGTAGTTTCCAAAAAACTTGACATGCAGCTTATGGATGTGATTACAGCATATCTCTATGGGGATCTAGATTCAGAGATATATATGAAGGTTCCTGATGGACTTCAATTACCAAAATCAAGTGGCTCTAAACCACGGAGCGCGTTTTCAATAAAATTAAGATGCTCACTATATGGATTAAAACAATCCGGACGGATGTGGTATAACTGTCTAAGTGACTACTTGATTGGAAAGGGATATATTAACAATGAAATATGCCCTTGCGTGTTCATTAAAAGAACAAGTTCCGGATTTGCAATTGTAGCAGTTTATGTCGATGACATGAACCTAATTGGAACTCTAGATGAGTTAAAGGAAACTGCTAAATATTTGGAATCCGAGTTTGAGATGAAAGATCTTGGGAAAACACGGTTTTGCCTCGGAATAGAACTCGAGCACCGTAGTGATGGGATTATGATCCATCAGTCAGCATATACTCAAAAATTACTAAGGCGCTTTAATGAAGATAAAGCAAAGCCTATAAGTACTCCCATGATCGGCCGAAGTCTTGAGCCCACAAAAGATCTGTTTCGTCCAAGGGATGAGGACGAAGAATTATTAGAGGCTGAAGTACCATATCTAAGTGCGATAGGCGCATTATTGTATTTAGCACAATGCACAAGACCAGATATCTCATTCGCAGTGAACTTGTTAGCTCGACATAGTTCTGCGCCAACACGCCGCCATTGGATTGGCATAAAGACAATCTTTCGATACTTAAAAGGTACAATTGATATGGGCTTGTTTTATCCCTACAGAGAGAAAATAAAAGACGGAAGATTGAGATCAGACCCTATGAGGCAAAAAGCCACCTTCCGTAATACAGACGCCGGCAACACCATCCATGGTGACCGACGTTCTCCTCCTCCCCTCCATCAAAATACAAATAATGTTTTGATGGGCTTTGCTGATGCAGGGTATCTCTCTGACCCCCATAAAGGTCGCTCCCAAACAGGTTATGTCTTTACCAGGGGAAGAACGGCGATATCTTGGAGATCTACAAAACAGACACTTGTCGCTACTTCCTCAAATCATGCAGAGATTATTGCTCTACATGAAGCTGTGCGTGAATGCATATGGCTAAGGTCTATAAATAGACACATTCGAGGAACTTGTGGTTTGAAGTTTACCACAGATAAACCTACATGCATTTACGAAGATAATGCAGCTTGTATTGAGCAAATGAAATTAGGTTTTATCAAGGGTGACAATACTAAACATATATCACCGAAATTCTTCTACAATCAGCAACAACAAACACTTCTAAACATTGAAGTAAATCAAATCCGATCAGAGGATAATGTAGCGGACTTATTTACTAAGTCGTTACCAAAAACCCCTTTCGAGAAACATGTGAAGAGTATGGAATTAAGAAGATTATCCGAACTCTCATGATCTTCAGGGGGAGTCTAAATCAGGGGGAGTATGTAGAAACATACTCCACACTTAATGCATATTGCACTCTTTTTCTCCTTCGACCAAGGTTGTTTTTTCCCACAGGGTTTTATTACTTGGCAATGTTTTTAACGAGGCAATTTCGAAGCGCACGGTTTAGACAAATACTATCGACATGAAATATCCAAGGGGGAGTGTTGTAGTATATATGAAACATGTTGTATTGTTCATAGTATAAAATGTCTATGTCATGTATAAGATAGGTATTTTAGGTATAGTGACTTGTGAGTCAAGCTTTATGCCAATGGGGAACAAGTGTGGCAATCATCATCATCACAACCACAATTTGAAGCTGCAAATGAAGAAGCCACAAGATGAGGCTACAATTGAAGATGCCATCAAGTTGTATCATTATTTACTTCAAAATGTATCCCTATAAATACCTCCTTTAAATGAAATGAAAGACACACTTGAATCTCTATAATCTCTCTCTCTCTGTCAATTTTTCTTGTCCTTAAACACGGAGTTCATTATCAATTGAGAATGCAAGCATTGAAGGGTAAGTAACACATATTAAAACCACTCATTCACTCAGTCTGTTAGGTTTCTTGTTCTATTGGTTTATCACATTATAAGTGTTTCCTTTTTTGTTTTGTTTAATAACTATTATACGAGGCACTTTGTAAAGTAAAGTGTTTTTTATTTGCCAAATAGTAATTGATAGCTGGAGATCAGTTGGCTTGATGTGTATTGTGTAAAGAGGATGGTCACTGATTGATGCTAATTAAAGCAGAGAATGACATTTATAAATCACCACCTAATTCGATTTACTCCAAATGAATGCAGTTATCTCAACACTGATGATCCACAAGGAACAGACTGGTTGCCGCCAGAATGTGACGTTTCGATAAGAAATGGATGGTTTTGGCACAAATCAGAGTCGCCTAAGAAGCTAAGCAAGCTACTTGAAATTTACTATAACTCGGTAGGAAGAAATTGTGTGCTGTTACTCAATGTGCCTCATAATTCAACCAGACTTATATCCGAAGTAGATGTGAAAAGACTTGGAGATTTGAGAGGTGCAATTGACACAATATTTTCTAGCAACTTAGCTGAAAGATGCTTCATCAAAGTGAGTAGCCAAAGAGGTGGCAAAGGAGGAGGTTTTGGACCTGAAAATGTGCTAGACAGTGACCATTTGTGGACGTATTGGGCTCCAAAGGATGGTGAAAAAGAGGAGCATTGGATTGAATTTAGAGGCAGAGATAAAGATAAAGGATTGAGGTTCAATGTGATTAGGATTCAAGTGGCAATCGAGCTTGGCCAGAGAATCAAAAGGCATGAAATTTATGTGGATGGTAAGAGGGTTGCAAATGGAACCACTGTGGGGTACAAGAGGCTTCACAGAATTGAAGGGGGAGTAGTCTATGGCCAAATTGTCAGAATTAGAATTAAAGACTCAAAAGGGCTGCCTTTGATTTCTTGATTTCTTCCGTTGGTCTGCATTTTGATCCCTATTGGCACCCAAGTGGATAGCTACTTTGATATGTAGAGTTAGAGATAAACAAAAACAAAAACAGCACTATGTTGACTCTTTATCTTTAAACTTATATTTATTCGCTTTTTGGTGCCTATTCTCTGCTGCTCTCTGTTTGAAATGCCTTGTATTCTGTTCTCAGGCCATTGGCAATAAAAAGAGCATTTACATGGGGATCTCTCTCTTTGCCCATCTTCTGCTGTTCTGATGTTTGAAATATATTGTTTCATGTAACTACCTATGAGACAAAGTTTAGCACTATTTGTCACCCGAAAGGTGACTACCAAGTACCAAATTTCTCATATGGTAAAGTGAAAACTCTCTGCTTGACTCTGAGAGAAAAGGTTTCATCCTCGTTCTTATGTGGTCTGTTATGCCAATTAATCGCACTCAAGATGGTTAACTGGTGAAAATATCAATCATATCACTAAAGCTCTTCCTCAAATAATACTGTTTTTGTTGTAAAACACAAAAGTTTTTGAGAGAGAGAGAGAGTTTGGACACAGAGAATCATATTGTATGTCTTATTCATCTCACCATGAGGAGCCTTATATAGGACTACATGGTGTGTACAAAAGGGCAATGCTTAATTACAATCCAATCACTCCTACAATTACAACCTATCAATCACCAATCTATAGGGATAGGCACCTATTACTCATCATCTATTTACATGATTATCCACAAATATTTACAACACTCCCCCTTGGATATTCCATGTCAATAGTGTTGCATAGGCTGAGCGCTTCTAAGTTGCCTCGTCAAAAAACCTTGCCAAGTAATAAAAACCCTGTGGGACAAAAACAATCTTGGTCGAAGGAGAAAAAGAGCACAACTCTTGAGTGTGGAGTGTCAGTATCACAGCTTTAGAGATAGGTGAAGTCTTCTTATCAGCACCATAAGTAGGTAGTATGTCTACGAGAGGGATGCATTAGAGTTGCTACACCAAAACGTTGCCCGGTAAACCCAGTGGGAGAAACCCGTGGTCGAAGGGAAAAGATGAGCAAATGCATATATGTCAAATCAAAGCATCTTCAGGATGTACTATAATTGGGGTGACCATGCTAAAGATGTGCCTCGTTAAAACCTTGCCAGGTAACAAAACCCAGTGGGACAAAATAACCCTGGAAGAAGGACAAAAAGAGTACACGATGGTCAAGTAGGTATGCTTCAAGATACTCCCCCTGATTTCGACTCCCCTTGAAAATTAAATGTTAGGTAATTCAGATAGTTTACGTAGACCAATACCTTGAACATGCTTCTGGAATGCAGACTTTGGTAGTGACTTGGTAAAGAGGTCTGCACAATTGTCTTCAAATCAAATATGCTTAACTTCAATCTTCTAATGCTCATGTTGTTGCTAATTGAAGGAGAACTTCGATACAATATGTTTGGTGTTGTCTCCTTTGATGAAACTCATCTTTGTCTGCTCTATGTAAGCAGCATTATCCTCATAGATAATGGTTGGTTCATCAGTGGTGGAATGCAGTCCACATGTGCTTTGAACATGCTTTGTAACGACTTTTAGCCATGTACATTCACATACTGCTTCGTGAAGAGCTAGTATCTCAGCATGATTCTAAGAGGTATCAACAACTGTCTATTTCGTAGACCTCCAAGAAATTGCAGTATTCCCAATGGTAAAGACATAACCAATCTGGGAACATGCCTTGTGCGGGTCTGATAGATAGTCTATATCAGCATATCCAACAAGGCGAGCATCATTCTGAGGATCAAGGGGGTTTGATCCATTCCTTGATGCATAAGGATAGAATAAGCCCATATCCGCCGTACCTCTAAGGTAGCGAAAAATGTCTTTTATGCCATTCCAGTGGCAGGGTGTTGGCGCAGAGCTATATCTAGCGAACAAGTTCACATCAAATGAGATGTCCTGTCTAGGGCATTAAGCCAAGTACAATAATGCGCCTATTGCACTTAGATATGAGACTTCTGGCACTAATATCTCTTCGTTATCATCTGCAGGACGATACAGTTTTCTCTAGACTTCAGACGACCATGGGTGTGCTTGCTTTTATCCTCATTAAAGCATCTTAACATCTTCTAGAAGTAATTTGGTTGATAGACCAAATTTTTCATCTGCACTGTGCTCGAGCTCCAGGTCGAGACAATAATCTGTTCTTCCAAGGCCTTTCATCTCAAATTCCAACTTCAGGTGCTTTGCGGTTTCCTTGATCTCTTTAGGAGTATCGATCAAATTCATGTCATTGACATAGACCACCACAATACCAAACTAGGAGCTTGTTTCCTTAATAAACATGCATGGGCATAGTTTATTATTCACATATCCCATCCCGATCAAATATTCACTTAGACGGTTATACCACCTCCGTCTAGATTGTTTCAATCCATAAAGTGAACGCCTCAAAACTAATGGAGAGCGTGTTCCGTGGTCTAGAACTATTTGCATCGGGTATCATAAGTCCTTTAGGAACTTTCATGTATATCTCTGTATCGTGATCCCCATAGAGATAAGTTACTACCACATTCATAAGCTGCATATTCAGTTTTTCGGAAACTACCAAACTGATAAGGTAGCAGAACGTTATGACGTCCATTACGGGAGAATACGCCTCCTCGTAATCAATCACAGGGCGTTGAGAAAATTCTTGCGCCACTAGACGAGCCTTGTGTATCACAATCTCATTTTTCTCATTACGCTTCCTTACAAATACCCATTTAAATTCTACGGGTTTAACATGGGGAGGTGTAGGAACAACAGGTCCAAACACCTTTCTCTTTGTCAAGGAATCTAATTCGACCTGGATTGCTTATTTCCTTTTTGGCCAGTCTTCTCTTCGTTAATATTGATCAACAAAGCAGGGTTCGAGGTAATCGCTTATTATATTTTCGGTGGCCACCCCAAATACTAATATATCATCGATGATGATCTCATTCCAATTCCAAATCTCACTAAATTTACCGAGATTTCTCTATTCTCGGGAGTGGGTTCAAATGTTGGAGCGTCCCCCAACATAGTCTCTTCTAGGACATACCCATAATCCGGATTTATCTCGTGAGATGAATCGGTTTGAGATTGCGATGTCAAGAGGATTCGTTTATGCCAAGTTTACCCTCTTTTGGGGATAAGAATCCTTCGAACCTAATGGTCAACCTCACTTTTGGGCAGGGACATATGACTGGTTAGCCGCCATGGTCGTGCCTCGTCCATCTGGGACGACACATCCTACAGGGACGTCTATCCTTGCAGGCACATTTGCAGCAGGTATATATGATCTCGTCACTTTAGCTAGATCAGAGAAAACGTCTGGCATATTTTGGGCTACACTCTGTAGATCTAGAATTCTCCGCACTTCATTATCACATTGTGCGGTTCGGAGATCAAGATGAGACATAGTGGGGACATTCCACATCAATTCACGTCGTTCATCAGGAACGGTAACGTTCTTATCTCCTCCTAACGGCTGGAAGACTGTCTCATCAAATTGACAATCCGCAAATCTAGCGGTAAAGAGATCGCCTGTCAAGGGCTCGAAAGAGCACATAATGGATGGGATTCATAATCGACATGTATGCCCATCCTTTGTTGAGGACCCAATTTTGTATGTTGTGACGACACAATTGGCACAAGGACTGCATACCAAAATGCGCGTAAGTGCAAAACATCAGGTTCGTACCCAGTCACCAACTGTAACGCGGAGTAAGGTTGGGTAGCAGTGGGCCTCAACGGGACCAACATAGTTGCATGCAAGATTGCATAGCCCCACACAAAAACTAGGAGCTTGGTGCGCATTACCAAGATTCTATTTGCGAGACCATCTTGGGTGTGAACATAGGGAACTATATGTTCAGCATAAATCCCAAGGGATATGCAATAATCATCGAAAGACTTCAATGTAAACTCTCCGGTATTATCAAGTCTTATAGACTTTATGGGATAATCCGAGTAGTGAACCCTCAATTTCATGATCTGGGTGAGAGTTTAGCAAAAGCAGTATTTTCTTATGGACAGTAGTGTAACATGTGATCACTTTGTCGATACATCAACCAAAACCATTAATATTTAACTGGTCCACATGGTGGTTGGATATGTCCACAAATTTCCCTTGCAATCTGTGCAGAAAAATGGTGGTGTATGTACTAGTCTTTGCATATGATGGTCTAGTATGGCATAGCGTGTCATTATATACAAGACCCTTATTCAGAAGGGGGTGCACCTGCAATGAATTGAGGATACGGTGCATCATACTTTGACCTGGGTGTCCCAAACGGTCATGCCATAGCAAGTAGTTGCTTGAATTAGTTAGCTTCTAGCTAACAGATTTCAATTTCTCCAATGTACGCTTCTGGCCGCACACTCGGAGGTTATGGAAAGATATTCCACGCATTTTTCTCAGTGGTTTCAGCGTGATAACTGTTGGTTCGAATATCCTTAATACTCAATAACGTTCTTCTGGAACGTGGAGATTATAAGGCCTCATTAATGGTAGGTTCAGTACCATTGGACAACATATAGTGGGTTTTGCCATAGCCCTCTATCAGGTTGGATTGCCCTGATACGGTTGTCACAGAGGTATGAATAGACAATAAGTTTGAAAAACATCTCCGATCTGGGAGTATGGTGTGTGTAATAGCACTTTTAACCAGACAACAAACTTCCCCACAAAATATGTCTATTCATTTATTTAATTCAATGGATCACATGTATAAATAAGTTTATTGAATTAAATACATTCGAACATAACCACATTTTCATAATCCAAAATGATTGAAAACATAAATCACCAAAAATAATCCGAAGATGTTTCATTCATTAAGATGAAATAGATATGACACAAGAGGCCAATTATACCCATGTCTTCGAGTTCTAATTCTCGGTATGTTCAGTAACTGAAAATCCATGATCTCTAGTGTGGAATCGATAGAAAATGACCCTTTAATAAAGTTGGTATTTCGAGTTCCGCGACCGGCGTAATACTCATCTACTGCTTCGGCTATCGCACAATAGGTGCGGGACCAACAGTTAATTCCTCCACATCGATAACAAAGATCATGCTGATTCTGGTGGTGACAGGCCGGACCAGTTTTCCTTTCAACTTGGGCTTGCTGAGTTATGGCATCATGGTTCCTACCATGTGGAGCCTAATTACGTGGCCTCTTAGACTTTGGCCAAGTGGCATACGGTCATATGGGTTAATTTCGCTCTGCCAATCATGTCTTGCTTCAAGCAAGAAATGGTCATCTGATGGTGAAAGTGCTCTTCCAGAGCAACCCAAAGAGTCTGTATATCCTCTTCATCAGATACTCAACTTGGAGTGTTTACTCCATATGTTTCCTTTTTGAAAATTATGGCACTCATATTAAAAGCCTCAATGATGACATTGTCAGCATTGATTGTTGATCTTATCTTCTTTACAGTCAGATGAATTTTCACATCTTGAGTTCACTTTAGATAGTTTCTTCTGGAGATCCAAAGCAACAAAGTCAAACATGTTGAGATTTGACATTTCTTACAGGAAAGGAACAAATAATATTAATGCTTTGGGTAATATCATCCATAAGCAAGTAATGAGAACTTCAGGTTCTATAACATGGTATGAAAAATGGGATTAGACATGTAAAATCTACTGGTTTTATCATGTGTGGTGAATTTATGAAGGAAACTTCAAGTTTCTTATATGGCATTATCGAAACTATAAGTTCGATATATGTATGAACTACGGGTTCATTTAGAACTTCTAGTTCATTAGGTACCTGCATTTTCTACACATATATTCTAATGCGAAAATTTGGCAAGTAACAAAATGATATTGAATAGAGCAAATTGTAATAATATCTCACAAATTGGATAAATAAAAATCACAAATCAATTGAGATATTAATTGCATGCTAGTAATATAACAGATTAATTATCACACAATTATGTGAATAAATGCTTCTGGCAATTAATTACACATATTAGATATGGTGAATTTATTTACAATATGATTTACAATATGAAATCATTTTTATTTTGATTCTGCTGGACCAAAGAAGGAGTGAGCTTGATAGTGAAGCCTATTGGGCTTAGTCTGCGAGCTCGTGACCTAGGCTTTCATGCTCTAGTCAAAGAGTATGTGAGGCCTGCTGGGCTGCTAGGTCCTGTAGAGGGAGAGTGGGCCTGCTGGGCTCAGTCTAATCTGCCAAGCAATGAAAAGTTATTACTCAACCCTTTCGGTAACTCCAATTGAATACGACCAGGTAAGGAAGGATGAGGTTTAGGTGGAGCGAGACTCACTTAAGTACACAGCCTCATTTGAACCTTACCTAGACATCGCATCCAACTGGATGAGCCTACTTTGAGAAGATTCATAACTTTTGTCATGGTAACATGTAGTGAGCTGCTATTCTGGCCTTACAACTTGGGCCTGAGCTTCTGGCTCGAATTTGTTGTTATGACTTTGGGCTTGATTTGAGCTTCTGACTCAGCCTCTATTAATATTCACAATTATAACAAAACCAAATTCAATATACGTTATTAAATCGTTACATAAATATATTAATGCAGCGGTTATATACCTAAGGAAATTGGTTCAAATCCCATTAATGCTTCAGACATTACGTACAGGTAATAAATTTGGCAAATGCTTCTGGCACAATATTTATGTAATAATCGCTTAATAATTTAGCCCATAATGCTTCTAGCATAAAGAATTATAATGGCATAAGTCAAATTAGTGTAACAAAAAATTAAGCCCATAATTCTTCTATCATAATTCACGCAATAATTCAGAATTGTCTCAATGTGATAATGAAGTGATTGTGGTAATGAGCATAAATTACAATGGTAATTGCTTTGGATAAAATCAATCAAAATCAAATCAGGGGTTGAATCAATTGATCAATCACCAATTATATGAAGTTGAATCTGCTTATGGCAGTATTAATATTAAATGGTGTTGATAAATTCCAGCTAGCCATAGTGGCATAGTGGACAATGTGCTAGGCTAATGCATGATGTGGCTGGGTTCGAATCCCAGGAGCAGCAGAATCCCTTTTCTTTTTGCTTGTTTTTTAATTGGTATGCACTATATGGTACTACTGGACCAAATGCTTCAAATCACGAGTGATTCTAGTTAGACCTCCAAATTTGATATTTGGACCTCCAACTTTTTTCAATTATTAATAGATTTTGTCAAGTTATATGAAAAGACAAATAAGGATAAAGAGAGAAAAATAAATAAATAAATGCTCTTCTTACCTCATCCAATCAAATATAACATTCAATTAAATTGTTTTTTTTTTCTTTCAAAATTTCCTTATATTGCCTATGTAGTTTTATAATTTACCTAAAATAATTAAGTAAAAATAATAATTTCTATACATGGCCCATCATTTAATACAAAAATTAATTCAAAACAATCTGATCTGAAATTTTTTAAACTAAATTAATTGAATATTATGATATAGTTATTACTCGATCTTCTAACCCAAAAACCCTTGAAATGCTTCTTTTAGCAAATTCAAAGAGATTCCAACAACATATCAAGATCGAGAACCAACCCTCTGATTAATTTTTGTGGAGGAGACTTACTCATAAGAGAGCAATATAATGTGATTTTGATTCATTCTTCTTCTCGTGGTTGAAGAGAGATAAAAAGTAGAGTAACAGATTATTATATCTCATGTTCAAGGGCATTTTGGTAAAAATAAGGAGGTCTACTTAGCTTTTCAAGTATTCTAAAAAGTAAATTAGAGGTGTACTAAGTATGGGAGGTCCAAATTGCAAATTTGGAGGTCCAACTAGAACCCATCCAAGAATCCTAACCTTTTTTTTTTCTTTTCCAACCAAACAATCCAAAGCCAAATAAACCAAGACACATAAACGAATATATATAAATATGTAGATACCAAATATTAGGGTTCATGCGTCATGGTGATTGTTCATATTCAATCATTAGGCTCAATAAACATGAATATGAAATTAGATTTTGGAAAACATTACTTGATGAAGGATGGATAAATCTTCAGTTTATGTGTGCAGAACTGAGAAGGTTGTCTTCTCAGCCAATCCAAGAACTATTCGCCTCTTCTGGTAGGAAATCCCGAATCTCAAAGCTATTCGATCCATATCTTAGAGCTAGTCGTGAACACGGAGCAGATTCTCTTCTGAACAGCTGCCACTTCAAATGGTGTACAGGTCTCAAAACGACTCCAATATGGCTGAAATTTGGAGGGCAAATAGAAGAGGCAGAGACAAACAACTTTGATGAAGGAAAGTTTTTGATCTGAGGTCCCGATCAAGAGGTTTCAGGCGTGCAAACAGGCTGCAGCAGGGGGGTTTTTTTTTCTTGGCTAGAGCTTTGGTTAGAGCTTCGTGCTGATAATGTGTTGTAAAACACAAAAGTTTTTGAGAGAGAGAGAGAGTTTGGACACAGAGAATCATATTGTGTGTCTTATTCATCTCACCATGAGGAGCCTTATATAGGACTACATGGTGTGTACAAAAGGGCAATGCTTAATTACAATCCAATCACTCCTACAATTACAACCTATCAATCACCAATCTATAGGGATAGACACCTATTACTCATCATCTATTTACATGATTATCCACAAATATTTACAACAGTTTTATTATATTGTTGCATCAATTTATCAGGCAAAGGAGTATGAAGATGCTAAGGTACTTGAACACTGCTAGGCAAAGGAGTTTACATAGAAAGACCAGTGACGCACTGGAGTAGCTATGGCACATGGGATTTAAGGTCTTGCACGCCATAATCTTGGGGAGGCATTCACATAGAGACCTCCATCAATTGGTAGGGTGACCATGGTCTTGTAAGCGACCATTTTTTTTTCATCAGCTAGCTTGAATATATAGCTGCCTAAAAGCACAGCAGAAAAGATCTTCATCTGCGTATAGGCATGTTCCTTTCCAAGACAAATTCTTGGACCAGCCTGCATGTAATCACAGAATCTCATCATAAATCACATTAAGTAGCTTCTTTTCCTTTATGTTTTAACAAGATGTGCAACAGCTAGCAGTGAGTGAATGAGTGATTTCAATATATTTTCTTACACTGAAGGCTATGAATTTATAAGGGCTTTCGTCTTGGAAAAGACCACTTTCATCGAGCCATCTCTCTGGCATAAACTCTTCTGCATCATCTCCCCATAGAGATTTCATCCTTCCCATTGCATAAGGTTGGTATACCACCATGTCCCCCTTTTTGACACTAAATCCATCTGGCCAGGTACATCAGAAAAGCACATCCTCATGTTCTATAAATGGCAGCATCACACAAACAAACTTATTGGTAGAATATATGATTCAAATCCAGAAATGTTAGAAATTGTAACATTACAAGTATCCATTGATGCATATTGGATTTACTTACCATTGGAACTGAAGGATAGAGTCTGATTGTTTCACTTAAAGCTGCATGCATGAAGATATTGCATTTTGTTAAGGGCTTCTTGATCAAGGCTTGCTGCAAGCTCATCAACACTTGAATTATCTTTCAAATTTATTACTTCTCTAACTTCCTGTGCAATCTTTTCCTGTATGTGAAGATGCTTGCACATCATATAAACAAACCATGAAAGAGAGCTAGCTGTCGTATCTTGCCCAGCGACAGTAACACAGAGGACCATGTCTCTCAGGTACTTTGGATCAGTATCTTCTATTTCTAAACGCCTTGAAACCAAATCTCTTTTCTTCAGCTGCCATTAATCCTCATTATTAGTAATGATAACATACCAAGTTTCCTTTCAGAGAAGGAAAAAAAAAAAAAAAGTTAATTTACTCTACTAGCTAAACAGTGCATGTAAGGTAACTCAGATAGTTTGTCTTCTGGATTCTGGATAGTTTCAATCTTGCTTTTGATTAATTTATTCACAAATTGATCGATCTCTTTGATGTTTTTCTTTAGCTCTGCTTCCTTACCGATGTTTAAGAAGCGTTTGATCTTCCAGAACATATCAAACAACCGATACAGGGTAGCTTCTTGCCCCGATTCAAAAGCATGGGAAAAACGGTTACCTTCGTCATCTTTTCCACTGATGCTGTCTAGTTCGTTACCAAGTAGAATCTTGATGATTGAATCCAAGGTTGATTTCATAAACAAATCCTTCCAAAAAACACAAGATTTATGTAATTTCAAATAACTATGACAACTTAAGACCAAAAATAAAAACAAATATGACAATTGAACATTCCACACATACAATTTTTTTTTCCCACTGAATTACTTCATATATATATATATATATATATATATATATATATATCATTTACAACTCCATGGATTATCAGTCAAGAGAATAAAGTTTATTATTTAATGGTAAGTCAGCTGTCACATAAGGTGGTTTCTAGCTGGTGATAGAAATGGTGAAATTGCTCATATTGTTGTGGTTCAGGTGGTGAAGAGGCACAGGGATATTTTCACTCACCTACATGCAATGGCTTTTGTTTGAGTAACACTGAAGTCCTCAATGGGTCTGTATGTCTTATATAATAACAATGCAATGCGATCAGCGAAACACTAAAAGGTTGCAAACATACTTGGATCTCTATTGCCTGGTTGCTGGTTGCAGCTTCATAAATTATGCCAGCAAGTTTAACTGCATTGGTTTTGAAAACTGCACTGCTGAAGTCTCTCACTACTTTTGTTGAGAACTCAGCGCTCATCACCTTCCTCTGATGCTGCCATTTTTCCCCCGTCCACTGCGAAGATCCCATCGCCTAATCCATCTGACAAAATGCTGTAAAAATACGACCCCTGCAGTATGTTGGAACTATAACTTGAATGGCACATATATATGTATGAATTTAACTTCTATGTATTTAAGCATTACACATCATACCTTGCCATAATTAGTGAAGTTTGTTTTCAGCACATATTCCACATTTGCAGGATCTGCTGTGTAAACCGCACCTTTGAACAAGTCGAGCATCCTGTAAGTTTTGTATTTGCACGCAAGCTCAGTCATGTAATGGTGCAGACTAGGGAAGTTGATAAGTGGGTGCACGACAGTTCCGGCAATAGGATGGTATCTCTTATTCTTGTCACACAATTTTTGGGCACGGTGTCTAACCACAACTACAGCTAAAACTAACGCTAAACTCAATGCTACCGCTGTGGAAGCAAAATCCATGAGTGTTGATGAAGATTATGGTAGCAGAAGAAAGAAAGCTTTTCTGTTTGTGCCGACTCCCTATCCAACTATCCCAGACTAAATATATGCATGGGAACTCGGCGGTTATTGAACAATGATGAAGTGAACAAGGCTTCACTCCAACATATGGGGACCGATATAATGGCATTGAACCTGTTGCTGTGATTGGAAAGAAATGACATGGCTGGCCAAATCTCCATCGCACATTCCTTATCAGTTATCACGAAAGTTTTTCTAGATTGCTCTGACTAATCACTTAATCAGTGAAGCTGGCTTATGATTTTCTATCTAGACTAACAGTTCACTAGTCATGGTTTAACATTATCCTAGCTATTTCATTCTTCTGTCTACATTTTTCATGCCCATGCTTTGCTTACCGGATAACTCAACTCGTGCTCCGGAACAGAACGACACTGAATGCAGCAAAGGATTGTTGATCCAATAGCCCGTCCTAGATACAGACGAGTTTTGGGTCATATTTTATTTTTTATTATTTGTGTGTGTGTGTGTTTGCGCGCGCAGGGACTTGACAAAATTTCACTAAACCATGCATGGTAATTGAGCACAGCCAAGCTAGATATAGACATGTTTTGTGGCAGCTGGCGGTCTAATCACTACTATAGCAAAAATTACTGTCAAGCTCAATGCTACAGCAGTGGAGAACAAATCCATGTCAACTAAAGGAGCACTTGTCTTTCTCATTCGATTTCAATTGCAGATCTGGATGTTATATGGGTTTGGAGATGAGCAAGGCTTGGACGAAGCAAGCTGATCCACCAGACCACCATTGATCGGACCTCATTACCAACTGGGAATGCAACCACGCTTTGAGGCCGAAAGCACATACCATACCATTTGACTTGATGTACTCAACTACTCAATCTGCTGTGGTGTCTTGTTTTATTTGTTGATCGGATTTCAAGTGTTGCCTTCTCTGTTTTGCTTATCACTACTAACTAGCTAGTCACTTTAGAAAGCAAAGACTTTTTTGGTCGCCAAGTTGCCAACAACTTGGCATTAATGAATAATTGATAGCTGTAAATGAAATAATTAAGCTAATTAAAGCATGAAGTTGATTATACTAGCTCACCACCTAACATCGATTTCGTCCAAATGAATGCTGTTATCCCAGCACTGGTGATCGAGATTGGTACATTATTGCTAGAATGTGATATATAAAGAAAATGATAGCTTTGGCATAAATAAGTCACCTAATTAAGAAGCTAATCCAGCTACTTGAAACTGCAAGTAATCTTCTTCACATGTATCGTGAGCTTAGTAATAGAGCATGACTTTTTGAATATATTTGAACTTGTGGAACTATCAAACCAATTTTTTTATATTTAAATTTTGTTGAAGGATATCGACATTTAGTGTGCCTCTTCAAATTAGGGTTTAGTTCTAGAGTTGTAATAGGAGAGAAGGTTCTAGATTTCCTAATTATATTTAGATTCTATTTTCTTGTATGACAAGATTATGTATGTACTTTGTAAATCCCTATATAAAGGGCTCCTATTATCAATAAAAGAACATACACAATTCTCTCATCATTAATCTCTCTGCAAATCACATTTTCCTTAAACATGTTATCAGCACGAGCCCTAATCCTGTAACAAATAACCAAAACCCTAAAACAAGTCAAAACCCTCAAACCCTAGTTGCCTTAGCCTCCCAACTAGTAGCCCCTGACCCAAGGAGTCTGGAACCGGCGGCAACACAACCAAAACTGGCTGGAAACTTACCAAACCGGCCGCCAGAAGCCACAAACCATCTGCTGCGATCTCTTCACCGGTTCACCACCTTCTAGACACCCAATTGCCACAAAATTTTGTCAGCAGCACCGTCTCCGTCCTAGGATTCAGGAACCTAAAGAGGAACACCAAGAACCGGTCCAAAAGTCCCTGAACTGGCCGTCAAACCAACTGGTCCTCCTGCAGAAAAACCGGCAGAAATGACTTTTTGCCTAGTTTTTCCTGTTTTGGCCAATACCAACTGCCGCAAGCTCGTAGCCCTAGCTAGCAATACCGTACACTACCCCTGCAGCCCTTGAGCACTCATGTGCCGCCTACTGCCCCTGTAGCCCTTGAGCACCCGTGTGCCGCCTACTGCCCCTGCAGCATTGTCGCACGCCTGCTGCCCCTGCAGCACAACAGCAAGCTAGTTCCTGTGCAGATCATCCTGATTTCACACCCTAAAACGTCTTGATAGGGACCTCAGATCAAAATCCTTCCTTCATCAAAGTTGTTCGTCTCTGTCTCTTCTATCTGACCTCCAAATTTTAGCCCCATTGGAGTCGTTTTGAGACCTGTACATCATTCGAAGTGGGAGTTGTTCAGAAGCAAATCTGCTCCGAATTTCAACAAATAAGTTTTAAAGAAGAAAGTTCCAAATTTCCTGCTTTCTTGTCTTTTAAATATCTTTATTTCTGCAGGATTTGCCATATACGAACATGGGTTCGATTATTTAATAAGCGGAATTGTGAGAATTCACGCTAAACGAACTAAGAGCGTTTGTAATAAATGAACTAAGAGTATTCATAATATTCGAACTATAAGGATTTGTAATCAATGATATAAGAGTATTCATAATATTCGGACTAAGAGTGTCCTCTAGCATCAAATTGTGACCATTTTAAACATCATTGTTTCGGTCTAATCCAAATATTCTTGGAAATTGATTTCTTGGTAGCATAGCTCGGAAATCTTATTATTTTAGTTTTCGTGGAAGTTTAACTCCGAAACTAATTCGTTCTTGTTTCACCCTTTTTTAGGATGTCAAACACGAACAAACTCGATTTTGTTCCATTGGATTATGCTGGCAAATGGTATTTAGATTGGACCATTGACATTGAGATCCATCTTACTCCCCGAGATTTATTACATACAATCCAAGAGCTTTGTCCTATAGAAACAGCTCCAGATTCTCAAATTGAGAAAGATAATTCCAGAGCACTTGCCTTCATTAGACGTCACATGGATAGTGACCTTCAGTTTGAGTTCATAAATGACGATAGCACCATAAAGCTTTGGCAAGCCCTTCGTGAACGTTATAGCAATGTTCGTGACTCCATCCTTCTGAATATAGAAGCAGAATGGAATGATCTTCGCTTCTCTGAATTTGACACGGTCATGCAATTTTATTCGGAAGCTCTTTGCATCAGATCAATGATGCGTCTCTGTGGAAAGACAATCACAGAAGACCAATTGATTGAGAAAACCCTCAATACCTTCCCTGTCTATGCTATGAGGTCCTCAGAATTATTCCGAACTCATGTAAATGCAAGACGGATCACAAGTTTTCAACAGCTTATTGAAGCTATGAACAGAGAAATTGATAGGCCTCAAGATGGCCATCAAGAGCATCGTCCCATGGCTAGAGAAATTCGCCATCGACATCATAATCCATACGATCAAAATGCTCAAGAAGGTAATCGCCCAAGGCGACAATCACATGACCGTAGGATCTGTGATTTTGAGGGAAGAAGGGTTGGAAACCATGGAGCCAACGTTGGCCATGGTCATCACTTTCCAACGCCATCGGTGCTAGGGACCATGAAAATTGCGCCAATGCGCCTCAATCAAGGGAGAATCGTCTTTTTGGTGTCTATTTCTGATATGGAACGTTGATACGTCTAAAAGATTCACAACTTAAACCTTGCACTCAAATATCATCATTGGTAATATAGTGATCAAGCAAGGGTCATTACCCGCTGAAGATTGTTCCTAAACTGCTAATCAAATGTCACAAACTACTCTAAACTATGCTACTGAACAGTTAACGAAAATAAATTATTTAACTAACCTAGACTCGATGGAATTTTCTGAAAATTTTACATGACACTAAAAACACATTGAATAACACGTATACAAAATTTCAAAACAATCGGAGTTGATTTGGTATATTAAATAATTCATGTAAAACTGAACACAGAAAGATAACAAAGCATAAACAGATTTTGCATGACCGATATTTGGTCAGTGGAGCATCATTCCGATGGGAAAGGGCTATTTTATCTTCAAATTTCAGTCTGATGAGATGATGTCAATGGTTTGGGGGAAAGGGGCGATAGTGTTGAAGCCTGGTCTTCTTAGATTCATGCGATGGACACCCAACTTCTCTCCTGCCAAACAACAAAACACCAATGCTCAGGTGTGGGTGCGACTGTGGGATTTAGGCCTGGAATTTTGGGAGCCTTTAACACTATTTGAGATAGCTAATGGAATTGGTGTTCCAGTGAAAATTGATCAGAACACGATGGAGAGGAAGCTAGGGCTTTATGCTAGGGTGTTGGTGGATATTGACCTCTCCAAGGATCCTCCCTGTGACTTGACTGTTCAGAGGAAAAGTGGTGAGGTTGTGGTGGTGGAGATTGAGTACGAGAGCCTTCCGGATTATTGTTTTCATTGTGGTAATGTGGGACATGTGGTTTCAGCGTGCAAGCTAGTGACGAAGCCTGTTGGTCCTCTGCAAACAGAGACAACAGAGGGGGTTAGGGGGCGCTCAAGCAAGCGTAAGTCCCGACGTCGTCCAAAACTTAAGCAGGTTTATGTTTCTAAGCAACCCAGGAAGGAGACAGGGAAGCAAGTATTCATAGACAATACTCCCCCATTGGCAAATGATCCAGGAGAGGGTCCTTCTTTCTCTAAAGATCCTCAAGTGGTATTGGGGAATGGCACTAAAGGAGTTTTTGGTCCTGTTGATCATGGAATCATTGAGGAAAATGGAGTGATTATTGGGGCTGACCACCAACCGGGTCAGGTGAACAATGTGGTGCAACAAATTGTGGGGAGGAGTGTGCATGAAAGTGAGCAACAACTTATTATTGTACCTCAGGAAGCAAATGAAGATGTTGCGCAAACAAATGGGGTTGAACAATTAGAAGAAGATGGGATTCACAGTGGCAACGATGATGCTGGTGGCTGTGACAGAAATGTCAATAAGGGTTCTACTCAAGAGGGGTTCCTCAGCCTCGAGTTGAAGTGACCACAATATCCATGGAAAATTGGTACGAGGAAACAGAGCGTGCAGATAATGAGGAAGGTTTTATTGAAGTGTTGTCTAAGAGTCAACGTAAATCAATGAGAAGGGCAACGCAAACTGCAAGCAGGGAGGCTTAGGTCCGTCGTTCTAAAGAAGTTCCCTGATGAAGATATTATATTGGAATCTTCGGGGCATTGCGAATGACCCCACGTAGAATGTCTTACATGAATTTATTCGGACTCATAATCCAGAAGTGTTATGTATAGCTGAGCCCTTTGTTTCTCTAAGTTCTATCCATGCTGCTTTTTGGTGTTCCATGGGCATGGTGCCTGTGTGCACTAATGATCGTTCTTCTTCTTTGCCGAACTTGTGGATCTTATGCAAATCTTCAATGGTACCCTGGGTTCGTGTGTTATCTAGGACGGATCAGCAAGTCTCTATACAAGTTGTGTTTGATACTGTAAATTGTGTTATCACTTCAGTCTATGCCCGCACCACGGCAGCTGAACGATGTAGATTGTGGACTGATATTGCTGATGTTAAAGGCAGGTTTGTTACTAGACCATGGTTAGTTTTTGGTGATTTCAATGCAGTGTTGGGGGCTCATGAAAAGAAAGGGGGAGCGCCTGTTTGTCAACGCTCATGTGCAGAATTTGACAGGACCCGCCCCGGATTTCACCCTGAAATCTGAAGAGGCCCTGCGGGGCCCACTTTAGAAGAAATTCTACCAAAAATTTGACAGAACTTCCCCTAAAAATGGACAACCCAAAACCTGTAGAAAAACATCCACACTTCTAAATCATTCATCCTTATTCTCCTGGAGCCACCCTGCTCCCTATAACACAACATCTCACATCTCTCATTTCATAAACAATTCTGAATTTAAGAATATTAATCTCATAGGTTATCAGAGCAATCTAATGTACAGGCGTACAAGAGAAAAGAAAACAAGATGAACGACCAATACTTTTATAATGCGGAAGCTATGACAGCTATGCCTCAACCACAAGTACGCTCGACCTCAAGCTAAACTGGCCTGCAAACTGGGCATTTAAAACCGAAGGGCCCAGGGGAAAACATTCAAAATCCGTTAGAGTGAGTGGACGAAAAATAAGTAATTTCAAATGAATAAGTAAAACTTAATGCTTTCCCAAGTTATTCTCTAAAACCTCGCATGCAGTAACAATCTTGAAAACACTCTTAATCATCCTCTTTACTGAAATCTCAATCACGTAACAAGAACATCTTGAAACCTCTTAAAATCTCATCTTCAATCCTTATAAAAACATCCTTTTCATGAGGCTCGTTTGATGACTAGAAAGGACTGCTGTCTAGTCATCTCATGCCATCTAGGAGGGACTGCCACCCAGATGACGCATCGGAAGGGACTGCCAACCGGGATAGGAGGCGGTGGATAGATGGGACTGCCAACTAGCCACATGTAGTAGACGGGACTGCCGACTAACCACAGGTAGTAGACGGGACTGCCGACTAGCTACCTCATGTCATTTGGAAGGGACTGCCAACCAGGTGACGCATCGGATGGGACTGCCAACCGAGCTGTAGTCTGGAAGGGACTGCCAACCAGACTATTACCTAGAAGGGACTGCCAACTAGGTAAGATACGCATGCGCCAAAACTGGCCTCCTTAATAAACTGAATAGCCTCCTCAAGAACTGAACATAACCTCTTTCAATCACTTGCTTTCGGAAAGAAACTCGATATTACCTCAATAAATCAATAATAATTCACCGAAAGCATAACTCAGTAATAACTCACTAACTCAATCCTCGATATCTCAATAAATCCTCGAAAGCATAATCACATACTCTATAATTCAATAATTGCTTTCGGAACGAAAGCTCCATCTAACCCAAGTCTGATAAGTGCGGAATTCAAAACCCAATAAATCTCGATAAATCAATCATGCTCAAATATTTGCTAAATCCCTCGCACTCGTATATCTTCATAAAAACTGATATTCGAAAACAATAATTCTCATAATATTTTTCCGAATCAGTCACTTCCCGAAAATCATTTCCCAACTCAATAACTCATGAATGACTATCTCAAAAATCTACTAAAAGCCCTCGGGAATGAATTTCAATACTAATCTCGTAATCCATAAAGAAATCTCGATAAACTAAATCTCAAATATTCAAAACATAATTAAATCTCAATTGGAAGAAAATAATAATAATAATACTGCATGCGGAATTAATTTAAAAACAAATGTCCACTCACAGTACTATTTAGGCGACCATGTATACGAGTTCCTTCGTCGAGCAATAGCTCGGTACATCGCCCTGTACACAATTATATTTCGTGAATAGTTATTCGACAAATTAATACGATTCCTAAAATCAATTCCTCATAATTACATCTCCACTTCTCCTCGGAAGCAACCCAAATTATACCACTAATACCATTTCGTTAATTTAAAGGTTCCAAGGCAGAACCGAGAGATATCCGACGGCCGGATTCTCGTAATTCGATAATCGAAACCCTAAACTTCAAAAATTCATAATTAAATCCAAGCTTCTCCAAAATTCACCAAATTTCATATACAAGCTCTATGATAATTATAGAATTTAACTAGCTAAAAATTGAAATTTATAAACTACCCTAGCCGCCGCTACCGCCGCCCACAGTGGCGGCGCCGCCGCCACCATCTCCGATGGCCACCAAAATTTGGCAGTAGCACCTTCTCAACACACTGATTCAACTTCTCAACTACAACATTCCCAAATAACAATTAAAAACGGCCGAAATCGATCAATGAACAAAAACCCAGAAATCCTCAAGAACCCTAGAATTTCAATTCGTCGATTCGGCATCTACACACTAAATCGTGATACAAGGCCATAGGGGAAATGATCAGTGATGAAAACCGAACCTTCGATGGCGAAATGGGGACCGGAGGTGGCCGGAATCGCCGGAAATCGATGAAACCTCCGTTCGGCTACAGTGACCGTCCTCTTCTTCTCATTGCTGCACCTTCCACAGTTCATATTAGGCTACCAAACGAACCCAGAAATCAAGAGAATGAAGAGAGCTTTCCAACGACACCTTACACGTCAAAATCTGTCGCCGGATGGAGGAGATATGGCCGGAAGAAGGTGACGAGGTCGGAGAGGAAGAGAGAATCGGGGAGAGAGAAAGGAGAGGGCTCGGTAAGTTTCCGAAAATGGAAACTTACCACAGTAACTCGTCCTATTTATAGAAACTTATCATGAATAGTAACTTTACCATTTCGCTTATAACTTTTGCATACAAACTCCGATTTTTACGTACCACATATGCACGCGCTCGGTTTAACGTCCTCTACAACTTTCATGAAGGAAATTTTCTCAAATTTTGACCCGAACAAAAAGTCAACTTTTAGGGCCCCCTAAAAGCATTGAAACGACAGTAAAAGTGAAAGTAAAAGTTGTTTACCGTCCAAATGACTAGTAAACCGGTGAATTCGGGTTCGGGACGTCACAGAATTTCAAGCTATGTTCGACATCTGTGAATTGGTTCATGTGGACACGAAAGGGGCTGAGTTTACTTGGGTACGAAGAAGAGGTGTTCAAGGGAAGGTTGAGCAGCGGTTGGATAGAAGCCTAGCCAACTTAGCATGGTTAGATGTGTGGGACAAATATGATTGTTATACGTTGCCTCGGCATTGCTCAGATCATAATCCTCTCTTAATGTCCTTCTCTAAGGCCACAGGGGCTCGCCAAAGTCTCTTCCGGTTTCGTAAGATGTGGTTGGAGCATAGAGATTTTAAAGGTTTTGTCATGAATTGCTGGTCTTCTATTTCTTCCCATGGTTGCCCTCTATTGGTCCTTCAACATAAGTTAAGGGTCTTGCGTAAAGCTCTCCGTACATGGAATTGGGAGGTTTATGGTGATATACATCAGCGTGTCAATTATGATCTAAATGCCTTAGAAGCTCTTCAACATGCAATTTCTTCTTCAGGTGGTACTGATGATGACTTTGCAAAAGAGAACGAACTTCAAGCCAATTTAAATGAGTCTTTAAGACTGCAAGAGCTATTCTGGCGTGAGAAGTCTAGGGTGCGATGGTTATCAGAGGGAGATCGTAATACTTCTTTTTTCCATGCTCAGTGTCGTGCCCGCAGGATGAGGTCTTCAATATCTTTTCTTCGAGATGATAATCAGGTTTATGAGGATCCTATATCTATCCAGAATCATATTATTGACTATTATATGGACCTTTTTGCTAGTCATGCAGATTTTACTGATAATGGGCTTGTAGATAAGGTGATTCCTTCAATATTTACTAATGATGACAATATGACACTCACTTCAATTCTGTCTGCCGAAGAAATTTTTGGTGCATTGAAGTCCTTGGATATGGACAGCGCTCCTGGCCCTGATGGCTTTAATGGGCATTTCTTTATTTCTTGCTGGGACACAGTCGGTGTAGATGTGGTGAATGCAATTCGTTATTTCTTTACACAGGGTGAGTTGACGAATTCTTTTAATTCCGGTCTTATTATCTTGATTCCGAAGGTCGATCATGCCGACTCTATTAAGTAATTCCGCCCTATTGCTCTTACGAACTTTGTTTTCAAGGTAATCCCGAAGATTTTGGCGCTTAGGCTTGCTTCAGTGGCTTCTCGAATTATTTCTCCTCAACAACATGCTTTTGTTCCGGGGCGAAATATTTCTGATGCTATTGTAATGACTTCAGAATGTTTTAATCTTTTGGATTCAAAGTGTTATGGTGGTAATGTGGCTATCAAGATAGACATAACTAAAGCTTTTGATACTATCTCTTGGGGTTTTCTTCTTAAAGTCCTCGAAGCCTTTGGTTTTCATCCAAAGTTTGTTTTATGGGTAAAAAGCCTTCTTCAGTCTGCAAAGCTTTCTCTCTTAATTCATGGCAGGCCAGTGGGTTATTTTTCTTGTGGAAGAGGTGTGCGGCAGGGCGACCCTTTATCTCCTTTACTATTTTGTTTGGCGGAGGAGGTCCTTAGTCGTGGCCTTACAGAGATGGTGAACTCTACAAAGTTAAAGCTTATTTCTTCTCCTCGCAATACTAGGGCACCGTCACATGTCTTATTCGCAGATGATGTTATAATGTTCTGCCGTGGTGACAAGAGTAATCTTGATCGGGTAATGCATTTCTTTGATGAGTATGGTCGTGCTTCAGGGCAGTTCATTAATAAATCCAAATCTCAAGTATTTATTAGCAAGCATCTACACCATCGACATCATTCTATTGCTTCTACTTTGGGAATTTCTCTTGGATCCGACTCTTTTACCTATTTGGGTGTTCCCATCTTTTGCGGTAAGCCAAGAGCCATGTACTTTCAGCCTATTGTTGACAAAATTCGATTGCGATTTTCTAGCTGGATGGGCTCTCTCTTATCAATGGCAGGAAGACTTCAATTGATCAAGGCTGTTATTTATAGTATGCTTGTTTATAGCTTCCAGGTGTATGAGTGGCCGGTTTCCTTGCTGCGTCGGATAGAGGTTTGGTGTCGGAATTTCTTATTGTCAGGTTCAATTGACAAACGTGGAGTTCCTTTAGTTTCATGGAAGTCTTGTTGTGCTTCAGTTGATGAAGGAGGGTTGGGGCTCAGGCAACTAGTTTTGCTTAATCAATCTCTACTTCTAAAAAGGTGTTTGGAAATATATTCTTCTTCTGCCGTGAGTTGTTTGTTCATTCGAAATAGATTTTAGCCTGGCAGTTTGATGGCCTGGGGTGAAGAAGTTTTGGTCAGTGGTTATGGAGAATGCACAATGGTTGATTGGTCAGGGTACAAATATCTCTTTTTGGAGGGATAATTTTATGGGGAAGCCTATTATTGATTTCTTTGGACCTCATACTATCGTGGACAATCTGCAAGGGTATGTGGCTGATTATATTAGTAATGGCTCTTGGGTCATTCCTGATCTCCTTCATTTACATTACCCGGCGTTGTGTGAGTTGATTGAAAAAGTCCCCTTAGCTATGGATCCTTCAGTGGAGGATAAGGTAATTTGGTCTTCTGCTACATCAGGGGAGCTCACGGCAAAGAATGCTTTTCAGTTTCTACGCCAACCTTTTCCATTAATGAGTTGGGGTAAGTGTATATGGTCTAAATTTATCACTCCTAGAATGTCTTTACTGACTTGGAAGGTGCTACGGGGTAGGATACTATCAGACGATTTTTTACAAAGAAGAGGCGTGGCTTTGGCATCGAGGTGTGGTCTATGTGGTAGGAACTCTGAATCATTAGCTCATATTTTTCTAGAATGTTCTTATTCCAACCAGATTTGGTGCTGCATGTTTTCTAATTTTGAGTTAGGTCCTGTCCCCAGTTCATTAATTGAGGTATGGCAAGTGGGATTGGTTAATCGTAGTCCTCAGTTGAAGGAGTTGTGGTTGGCATGTTTTACCACTGTTCTATGGTTTATATGGCAAGCAAGGAATAAAATGAAGCATGAAGGTCAGAGTTTCAATGTGGCATTAATTTGCCGTTAAATTGTTGGGCATGTTCAAGCTGCAAGTCGCATTGCTTCCGGCTATATGACCAACTCTCTTCTTGATCTTCAAGTGTTGAAGCATTTATGAGTTCAATGCAAGCCGCACAGTACTCCGTCAATTATTGAGGTTATTTGGTTCCCTCCTCCTCTTGGGTGGGTGCAAATAAATACTGACGGTGCTTGGAAGCAAGATTCAGGCCGTTGTGGTTATGGAGCCGTTTTTCGTGACTATAGAGGAGATTTCATTGGTGCCTTTGCTTCTAATCATAACATTCCTAGTTCGATAGCGGCAGAGGTAATGGCTGTCATTAAGGCTATTAAGCTAGCTTGGGTAAGGAACTGGAAACATGTATGGCTAGAAGTTGACTCTTCCCTAGTTCTAAACTTTCTGCAGTCCCCGGATTTAGTGCCTTGGCAGCTTCGTATTGAGTGGGGTAATTGTTTATATCGTATTTCTCAAATGCAATTCCGATCTTCACATATCTTTCGAGAAGGGAATCGTGTTGCAGATGCATTAGCGAATTACGGTGCGACTTCTAGTGATCTGACTTGGTGGGACCTCGATAAAGTTGTCGCCAAATTGATTTTCAGCGAGGAAGGTAAGGTTGTCACATAATTATTAGTCGACAAGTCACATAAGTGGTCACTAAATCAGTCTTCAGTGACAAAAATCTAGTTGTCACATAAACATTAAGCAACAATTCACAGAAGTCGTCGCCTAATTAATTTTTTGCGAGGAAGTTAAAGTTGTCACAGAAACGTTAACCAACAATTGGTAGAAATTGTCGCCTAATTAACATTTTGCGAGGAATTGGGTGTCGCATAATGTCATATGGGCGACAACCGTCAATTTCTTGCAAATTCCTACTTTATGCGACAAATTGGTTGTCGCCGATGGGATCATGTGCGACAACTGAAATTTCCTCATATTTGCCAAGCTTTTGCGACTAATTTTGGGTTGTCACAATGAAATTCCTCGCTTTTGCTATTTTCTCTTGTAGTGCTTTCATTGACAGACATTGTCAGAGTGACAGTTTGGGAATGCCGAATTTTCGTTTTTGTTAGTTGTTTTTTCCTATAGCTGTTTTCTGTTTGGTATGGGAGGTTTTGGTTTGTTCCCCCTCCCTTTGTGTATTTTTTCTTTCTTCTTTAATACATTCTCAAAGGTTAAGGTGGCTCCTTGCCTCTCTTAACATTTGACTTCAGCCCAAAAAAAAAAAAAAAGCATAAACAGATTTTATAACTTTAAACTATTGATCAAAACAAAGCTAAGGACTCATTCTCCACCACCAAACACACTCAATCATAACAAAGCTCAGTTATGGAATCCTAAATCTCAATTGAATTTACCCGAAGTTAACTCACACTACAAGAATTCCAGGCATTTACGGCGTAAAATTTATGGCGTGCATTATTGCACGCCATAATTTTTACTCTTTTACGGCGTGCATATTTTACGTGCCGTAAATAACCTTTCTCGTTTAGTCTTTTACGGCGTGCTTTATAGGAGCGCCGTTAAAGTGTTTATCAATTAGTCTTTTATGGCCCGCGGAAGGCGCACGCCATAATTGTATCATGCTTTTACGGCACACATATTGTGCATGCCGTAAAAATAGCTATCAAAAAAGTCATTTACGGCTCGCACAAGAAGCATGCCGTAAAAAAGGATTCTTAAGGCGCGAAATTTTCCCTAAAAATTCTGACTTCCCTCTCAATTTTCTCTTTCCTCATTTCTCGACTTTCCCAAAATTTTCTTTCTTTCCTCAGTTTTCTCTTCTAAGAAAGCCTTACCCAGTTCGCAGAGCCTCAAACCTCTTCTAATCACTTACCTAATGGCAAAAATCTCAAACATCGTCTAATCACCCAGTTCTCAAGCTGCTGCAAAAATCTGAACTCTTCCCCGAGTTCTGCTCTTGGGCAACCAGTTAGATTTCGTGACCTGTGCCGTTGTGTGTTTGGTCGAGGACAAAGATGGGTGTCTTAGATTGTGATTTCTAATCATATATTCAGGTATGGCCATGTGATATTGTGGATTCATATAGATTTTGGTATATTTGCTTGGGTTTTTATATCAAAATTGAACTGGGTGTGTCTAAAGTGTTGGATTTATAGTTGGGTATTTCGTAATCTAAGATAGGTGTTTGATTGATTTGTAAAATCTGAAACTTTTGGTTTGATTGATCAGTGTATTGAATTAGTTTCTGAGTTCATTTGGTCGTTGGAATTGGATTTGCTTTGAAAAATTATGGGGAGAGAGAGAGGCCTATGGATTTTGAAAATGGGGGAAGACCCATTTGTGAAAAAGTGCTTTCTCATTCGTAGAAGTTAGGCAATGTATAAAGGGACATTGCTTTATCTGCTAAGTGATGGCAATGCTTGTGAAACCTTGAACCTTTTTCAAATTTACTCTGAGGCCTTTTCTTCTTTCTTATGATGTGTGTTGATGGTTGGTACGTGTTCTGTGATGTTTTTGAGATGTGGGTATAAAGGACTATGGTTGTTGAGCAACTTAGGGGTTTTGGTCAAGGGGTTTTGAGTTGAGGCAGAGACTGGTGTTGATTATTGCTCCACTTTTTAAAAAGGTCAGCGCTAATTGCTTCACTTGCAGGTTGTTGCTAGTTAGTTAGCTCTTTCTGTAGTTTTTGAGGTGCTTTGGGATGTGGCCTGTGTGCATTTAAATTTAAATTTCTGCTTTTGGGTAACAATTTGAGATTGAATTGAGTTTCTTTGCTTCCATATATGTGGTCTAGGGATCTGATACCAACTAGATTTCAAATTTCAATATTTGCTTGATTTCAAGCAACAAGTTGCTGGTTTTTAGGTGAAACTCTTCTGGGATTTTAGTGTAGAAGTTTCTTCATTTGGATTTATCTCATTGAAAAGCAGTGGCTAATTGTATCTAATTCAGCTGAGTGTTATAGGAGTGTAGGTGTTAGCTCGAGTTGGATATTTCTCCCTGAAAATTTGTTATATGTTTGTCCTCTAGACGTCTATGCCACTACACCATAAACTTTCATTCATATATGTTTGCCTCTAAAGCTTTGAACTTTAACAACAATGGAACCAATAAGCCTCAAAAACCAGCTTTACCTTACCAAACAAATCAAAGGGCAGCAAGATTTCCTTCTGCTTATTCTAGAGAGAAGAAAACCCACTAGTCAAACATAGACGGCAGAGAATATCAGCCACAATTATGGGAAAGAATATAAGTTAAAAACAAACAAAATTCATCATCTTTATTGACTAGGGATTGAAGGGTACCAGAGGCTAGTAGCTCAAGTCTTCAAGTGCTTTGAAGAGCTGAGCTTTATGGGTGTCTCACTATCTTGGATTTGGGTTTGCTACAGTTTTTGTAATTCTCTATGTTTATGTAATGGGTTTTGATTCTCTGAGATAAAAGAAACAATAATCAAATTTATAAAGGAGCATTTGTTTTTGCCATTAATAATTGAAACTTGAAAGAAGTTTATACGAGTAAAAGAGAACCTTTGGCCTTTTGCCTATTGCCCTTTTGCCTTAGGTAATCTGTGGGTGCCTAACTGCTTACTACTAGTTTGGACACTGGACAGTTTAGAGGGCACAGTTGAAGTGAATTATTAACGTGAGTAAACTATGAAGACAAGTAGGTGTATTACAAAAAATTAAGAAAAAAGTTAAAGGGTAAAGTACCTCTCCACCATTATCAAGAACAAAAACAACTCCATGTTCAAAGGAAGACATGATCAGCATCCGTATTCAAATATGGATTTGCATTAATTTTGCTCAATTTTAATGCCCATCAGTGTTGAAGCAAGTATGAGATATTTTTTTATATGAAAAAGTGTGAAAATATTCCGCCATTGTTTCCTAGCCTTCACTTATATATTTGATCTATATATTATACAAATACCAAGGCTCTTAGCAAAAAAGTTTGGGATGCAGTATAAAGTATTTCTTCTATAGAATTTGAAGCCTATGTTCACCAACAATACATGAACAATGACTTGTGCATGTATGATGGAAAGTTGCGAATTGGTCAGCCACTGCCATAGGAGAAGTAAAACTGCAGATTTTTAGTTGAATATTACCTCTGTTCTGACAAGGTAGCTTACTTTGTTATGCAAGTCTAAATGAACTTGTTAGGAATAAAGTTTCAGCTCAAAAGCTTCATAATAGTATTGCTATAACACAGTGTGAGTCATATGCAGAAGCAATGGTCAATTATTAATATGGGCAACTATATATAACGAAAGGAAAAGGCTAAAGTGGGTGAATTAGTACCTCTACACCATCTTCAAGAACAAAAGCCATACCATATCTAAGGATAGATGTATTACCATCATACAGATCTGCAGATTGTTGTCAAATAAAACAGGTAATTAAATAAAAGCATTAATCTTAGAACCATTATGACCAGATCCAAGTTCATGCAAAAACGCTATAGTGATGTGCTATGATTAATACTTTTTCTTGTAGTGTGCAGTATTACTTCTCTGTAGCCACTTTTTTTTTTTAATTGCTACATTGTTAAACATTTAGCAAAATAATGATTTGGTCAAGGTTGTTATGTTTAATCTAATATTGTCATCATGGAAGTGCATCATATATATATATATATATATATATATATATATGGTTCAATTATGATAACTAATCATTAGCACGTGGTCAACATCTGTTGCTTGGTCCCAATTTGGCATATTCATAGTCATTCAAGAATACTTCTCATGATCAACATAGTGATCATTCCTATTCACTTGGTAATTTTGGGCAGGTCAAACTCTAACCAAGGACACCATGATTGTAGGTTTCTTTTCATTGTGTATAAGAAATTAAATTGATAGTCTAATGATGCGCTATATCTGGAATCTCAATCAGCTATGCGTTATGTTCAGTTTCTACTTCTTACACTTTGTCTTTTTTATTTCTCTCCATTTTAACTATAATGGGACTAGGTGAAAAAGGAATTGAATCTTGAAACCTAGCTATTAGTATACTTTTACAATTGAAAGCTTGCAAATTTGATCCGATGAGTTATTATTTTTATGAAAATTTGTTATATGTTGCCTTCTGGACGTCTCTGTTGTATTACTTCTATCTAGCCTTTTTTTTTCATAATTGCTGCATTTTTATATGATTTCTGATATAGTTTTCATATTATCCAGCTACATTTCTTCAACCCTTGGAGATATCAACATTGACAGTTCAGTACTAGCTAGAGTTGGTAGCAGAGCAGCTTTGTATGCAATGAAGTATTAAATGATCTGCTTTTCGTGAAATGCATTTAGCAGTAAGATCTCTCTCTCTCCCCCTCGTCCTTGTCATTTGATTTCAAAGTTCCTTTAACTAAGGCAAGCACATATTGAAACAATGAAATATAAAGAAATGCATATGTGAAGCTCTGTGTTTAGTTGGTTATTTTGTTTTTATTTCTGTTTTTTATTACTTTTAATGGTTAGTAGTATCTGGATAAGTACAGTTACAGTGTTTAAATTGTAAAATTTTTGCTGTCTAAATACAAGTTAGAACGTAGCCCAAGGAAAACGAAGGTGAAACAAAATGGATACAGAATGGGCACACTGTAAAAACAGGTTATATCTAAACCAGGAACCCTTATATTCTAATGATATAAACCGAAATTCCATCTGATAAACATTTTATTATTTTTTTGTCTTAGCAATCCTAGGGCCTTTTATGATGGAGCGCGAAAGTTTGTTACTAGTATTCATGCAAGTAAGGGGTACCCGAAGAGGATCCAATGCCCTTGTAGTGGCTGTATAAATATCTGGTCCCATCCACCTAATGAAGTTTTAGATCACTTGGTCTCAAATGGGTTATATGAAAGTTATAGTAACTGTACTTTTCATAGGGATGAGCCGAACACTTCTGTACAACAAGAAATGGTGAATAACATGGAGAATTTAGAGACATATAGAATGTACAGAGATGCATATTTAGATGATGAATTTATGGAACCTGCCCCTGAACCAATAGAGCCTAATGTTGCAAATTTAGTTTCCGAAGCAGAACTTCCTTTATACACAGGTTGTCCTTCCTCAAAGATGTCAGCAACAGTAATGTTTTACAAGTTTAAGGCAAGGAATAGTTTATCTGATAGTGGCTACGATGAACTTCTAGAGATGGTTCGTAGTCTTCTACCTCCAGATAACATACTTCCTAGTTCTCTATATTCAACAAAAAAATTACTCAAAGCATTTGATCTAGGGTATGAGAAGATTCATGCTTGTGTTAATGATTGTTGTTTATTTAGAAAGAGTCTAGAGCACACAGAGACTTGTCCTAAATGTGGTGCCTCTCGGTGGAAAGTAAATAAGCGCACCCAAAAGATTGAGAAAGGAGTCCCTGCAAAGGTCTTGAGATATTTTCCTATAATCCCTAGATTTAGAAGAATGTTTAAGGATTCTGAAAAGGCAGAACAGCTTACATGGCACCACACTCATAAAAGTCAAGATGGCAAGATGCGTCATCCAGTTGACTCACTTGCATGGAAGAAGATTGATAGCAAGTGGCCTTCATTTGCAGAAGATCCTCGTAATCTTAGACTTGGTCTTTCATCCGACGGATTTAATCCGTTTGGTGATCTTAGTTCCCGATATAGTTGTTGGCCTGTGATCTTGGTTGCATATAACCTCCCTCCATCCTTATGCATGTCCAAGGAACATTTAATGTTGACATTACTAATCCCCGGTCCTAAGCAACCGGGAAATGACATTGATGTGTACTTGGAACCCCTTATCGAAGATTTAAAAGAGTTATGGGTCAATGGGGTTACTGCATATGATGCATTCACCAAGTCTACCTTCAACTTGAAAGCTATAATGATGTGGACAATAAACGATTTTCCTGCTTATGGGAATTTGTCAGGATATTCCACAAAGGGAAAGAAAGCGTGTCCAGTATGTGGTGTTCAAACATCCTCTCAATGGCTGCCAAATGGAAGAAAGCATGCATATATGTGCCATAGGAGATTTCTTGCACATGATCATCCATATCGGCATAACAAAACTTGGTTTAATGGAACTGAGGAACATAGAGTGAGGCCTAGAAAGCTAACTGGTTCAGAGGTATTTCAAGTGGTGAAGAATATTAACAATAATTGGGGTAAGGAGGCTAAGTGTTGCACAAGAAAAAAGAAAAAAAAGGTTGGCAGCAGTAACAATAGAAAAAGGAGAAGAACTGAAGGTATAAAAAGTTCAGTCAATCAAATGGAGGATGATTCCTACGATAATTCAGATGATGATGGTGATGATGACAGTGAGGATCCTTTAAAGCCTTCGAAGAGATGGAAGAAGAAATCAATGTTTTTTGAGTTACCATATTGGGAGGTACGTTTTATTTATTTATTATTATTTAGTTTCATTAGAGTTTGCTGAAACCTTGTAACATTGATTGCAGTAATTTAATATATACATTCTCTATGTTGCAGACTTTGTTATTGCGACACAATTTAGATGTGATGCACATTGAAAAAAATATATGTGAGAGCATCATTGGCACTTTACTCAACATGAAGGGAAAGACAAAGGATAACTTGAATTGTCGGAAAGATTTAAAAGTGATGGGTATTAAAAAGAAATTGCACCCAAAAGAAAATGGTTCCAGCAACTCTAAAAGTGATGCAGCACCTTACGTGCTTTCAAAGAAGGAGAAGAAGATATTTTGTAAGAGGTTAGCCAAGTTAAGATTGCCAGATGGGTATTGTTCCAATCTTGCAAATCGTGTCTCTTTACAAGACAACAAGATCATGGGTTTGAAGTCACACGATTGCCACGTTTTGATACAACAGATTCTTGCAGTAGCTTTAAAAGGACTTCTGCCTAAAGGACCAAGAATTGCAATTTTTCGCATGTGTTCTTTTTTCCATCAGTTGTGTCAGAGAGAGATTGAGAAGAAAACTATAGGTGTTCTTGATGAAGAAATTGCAGAAACTATGTGTATGTTTGAAAGGTTTTTTCCTCCCTCCTTCTTTGACATTATGGTTCACCTACCGATTCACCTTGCACAAGAAGCTCTAATTGGTGGCCCTGTACATTATCGTTGGATGTACCCCTTCGAAAGGTGAGCTTACATTGCATTTCATTAACTACAATTGGTTAATTATCTCTCCTGTAAAGTATCAATACTAATGCAGATTTTTTTTTCCTTTTAGGTTTATGAAGGACCTAAAAGGATATGTCAAAAATCGATCAAACCCTGAAGGATGCATTGCAGAAAAGTATTTGGCTGAAGAGATGACACGTTTTTGTAGTGGATACATTAAAGGAGCAGCTGAAATAGGTGTTCAAACTAGACGCAATGAGGATTTTGAGCATGAAACAATACTAGAAGGGCAACCACTTGGTGAGGGGAAGATAAAAGTGTTCAGTTCTTCCATGCTAGAGATTGCTCATCGATTTGTGTGGACAAATAGTTCAGAAGTTGATCCATGGAGAGAGTAAGTTTGATTACTAAATTTATTTGTTCTAGTTTACTTTAGATTGTACTTGTCCAGTTTTCTTATACATTTATTTCCTATCAGACTACACAGGGAAGAACTAAAGTGTTCTGATACACGTCTTGAACAAGATGAAAACCTTCTTGAACAGAGACATCTTAGTACTTTTAGTGGATGGTTAGCTGATAAGGTTAAATTTGGTGATTCTAGAGATATGTCAGAAACGGTGAAATGGATTTCTTATCGGCCAAAAGCAGATGTGGTATCACATACAGGCTTCATTATCAATGGAAATCGATTTCAGACTGAGGACAGTGAGAAAAGTACACAAAATAGTGGTGTTTTTGTTGAAGCAGACACTATGTGTCGAGCAAGTGCAAAGGATAATTTACAAAAGATGGATAGAGTCTCCTACTATGGTGTTATAAGAGATATAGTTCTACTAGACTATCGTCAATTTCAGGTCCCCTTATTTGATTGTTATTGGGCTAACATAGGGACCGGTATCAAATTGGAAGATGGTTTTACATTAGTGAACTTCCACAAGGGGCAGCATCAATTTGATAGAGATCCATTTATTTTTGCTTCCCAAGCGAAACAGGTTTGTTATTCAAGAGAGAGTGACACATCGAATTGGCATGTTGTACTCAGAGCACCGCCAAGAGGCTTTTTTGAGAATGATAGTGTTGATGAAAGTGCTTACATGCCAGTAGATGTATCACAGCTAGACCTTGACGTTGAGGATGAAGAATGTGATAGATATAATAATGAGGAAATCAATTCGGTAATTGTAGGAATTGTATACAATAATATACGTGTGTGTGTGTACTATTAATTATAGTTATAGTTTTAATTTGTTTGTTTGTTGGTTGAACAGAGTGACGGTGACTGAATAACTCAAATTTCACTGAAGCATTGATATAATCTATCAGCACAGCAATCTAAGGGTAAGATCTAGTTTGGTTTTCTGATTTTGGATAAGATTGTTTTACATGTTAGTACATTTATCATGGTTTTTTTGTGTTTCATAGAACATATTCAGCTGATCCTATAAAGTATGGATGGAGGAGAGACTTCAAAACAAGGTGGAAAGAGAGCCAAAAAGCAGGAAAAAGCTGCAAGAGCAGCTGCTGTTGTTGCAGGCAGGGAAGAAAGGAATGAATCTTTGAGAATCTCTAATGGAAGTTCAAATTCAACCCCTGCAGAAGATGATATTCCAGAAGGCCAAGCTACATCAAACCCAGAAAAGAAAAAAATTCCACCTCGGGGTAAAGCCAAATTATTGGATATTGGCAAAAAAAAAAGAAAACGTCCTATTCTAGTTGAATTCAATGAAAGAGGCCAGCCTATTGGACAAAATGCAGCTCTCTTCTCCTCTTTCATTGGAGCCTCAGCAAGAGAGTTAATACCAATGACTGCTGCAACTTGGAAAGATCTATCTGCTACTTTCAAAGATCAGATTTGGATACACATCACAGTAAGTTTTCTAGACTCATATATAGGAACATGTTGCAGCGAGCTTTTTATGTTCACCTTTGTATTCACTTATTTGCTTTTGTAGACAAGTTTCATTGTTGATGAATTCTACAAGAAGCATATTTTTCGAAAAATGATGAAGCTTTGGCGAGATCATAGATCGTTAGTGATAAAACAAGTGGAAGAGCAAGCCAAAGTTGTTGGTTTACAACGTGCTGCTGCCCTTCTCAAGCCTAACAACATAGAATCCATGGATGAGTGGTTAGCTTTTATTAAAAACAGAACTAGTGCAGGATTTAAGGTATGTTTTAGACATATTTTATAATATATATACAAGTCTAAATTTTTCTTGCAATATATCAGATTTCAGAAAATGTTTTGACCACATGTTTATCATAGGAGAAGTGTGAAAAATTCAAGAGAATGCGGGCAAGAAGAACTTTACCACACAGAACAAGTAGAAAAAGTTTCGCGCGGCTTGAAGAAGAATTGGTAAGAATAATGTGGTTATTAACGACATATGATTTTGTTCATTTGATAACATAAAGATTATTTTTACTTGTTGATTTGTAGAGGGAACAAAGTGAAAATCCCGATGCGATATCAAGGTCTGATATATGGATACATGCTTATGAAGCAAAGAAGAAGAAGGGTTCAGAGGAAGTAGTTGAGGATCCAGAAATAGTGGTCAGTATACTCTTGCTCTTTTGGTACTTTTTTTTCATAATGAGTTATGGATTTAGTTTGGATTTTGGTGAAGAGCTACCAGAAGGGTTGGTGTAAGTCTGCATTGACTTGTAATTATCATTCTTGCAAGAATAATATCTTCATCTCCATTAATTCTCTGACTAGAAGTAAATTTGGTTCCATTCTGTGTATGTTTTCAATTTGCTTGCTTTGCTAGTTTGGATTTTTTTTTTTAATGGAATGCCATAGATATTTTTATTTCTTTAACCAAATACTTCAATAAGAAATATATATCTATGCCACAAAACTAGCTACTTGACAATCTAGTTGACATATGGTATCTACAGAAACAAGTGAAGCAGAAAAGGGCAGAGCAAGAACCCTCACAAACACCTTCTTTGAAAGATGATGCTGTAGCACAAGTTCTAGGTCCTGATCCACGAGGACGGGTAAGAGGTTTAGGATTTGGAGCAGTCCCTTCAAAGTTAGAATATCAAACCAAAGTTGGAAGCAAAGTTGCTAACTTAGAGAAACAAGTGTCCAATCAAGCACAAAATATGCTTTCTCAATCACAAGAGATTGAACGATTGAAAGAAGTGGTTGCCACTCTTTTAGCAAGATCAGAGAAAGAAAGGAATAACCATGTAAGTCTTTAAAATACATATATGAACTTTTTTATTTATTTGTAATTATTTACTTTGGGTCAATAAGTCAACCAAGTTATTGATTTCTTTGCTGTTATAATAGCAGGTTAGTAACAGTGTTCAGGATTCTGCTAATAAGTTTTCACTACGAACGCAAAATGAAAATCCAAGCGTTCAACATCATAGCAGTGATGGAATACAAAGCAAACACAATATTGCTAGTGTTCGAGGTTCTGAAAGTGGGAGGCCACAAAGCAAGCAGAGCAACCAAAAGAAAACTGGAAGTATTCAACATTCTGCTGGTGATGGGTTGCAAAGCAAAGACAAGGAAGGTAAAAGGACCAAAGTTACAAAGGATGATCAGAATAGAATCGAATTGTTAAGTTGGTTTGAGATGGAAGAACAAGTTGTTGCAATTGCAAAACTAGAGTCAAAAGATCCAAATGTAAAAGTCCATCATGTGCCCCTTGGTCATGAATGCTGGAAAGTTTGGGTGCTTGATGTTTTTGAGGATATAGCTTTATATCGACCAACTAGGGAGTTTAGAACACTGAGTATGGCTCAAGGAAGTACAGTTGCATGGCCTATCAAGTACATCAAACAAGTTTAGTTTATAAACTTTTAGGTAACATATTCTAACACTAATCACCTCTTCCTTATTGTTTTGAGTAGTGTTATTTGTTTTTGGTGGTTAAATAACATCCACCTAGATTCTCTATTCTGGTTTGTTCTTATATTGCAACTATCTGGATTTGCTTATAATTTAGTTATAGTTGTAGAATTAAGGTTGTTATATGAGGACTATCCCATTATAGTAGGGTGAATACTAAATAGCACTTTCATTGGTTCCAAGTTCAAATTATAAATATTTTCAAAAACTAATGATCAAGTTCATGAAGATAGAAATTTCTTTTGAATACCAATTGTTGGACAGATTTAGAGAACTACATGAACTCATCTTATTTCTTATTTCCAGTATTGTACTATGCTTTTAGTGATTTAGAATTTGTTTAGTACTTTGCTAGTATCTTATTTAACTCTAGTTTAAAGAAGAAGAAAATCATGCAACCAATGTGTAACATATATTCTCCTAATTGCTTCACTAGCAGGTACTGCGAAATTTTGAGGAGTATGCGGATTATTGCCTTATGTTGCTATTGTTGGTAACTTGGCTGAACTGATTGGGACATGCATTTTTGCAGTTGGCTAATAGTGCTTGAAGGCTTGCAATTACCCTGCAATATATTTTTGAACTGTAATATGTTACTTTTAAACTCAAGTTTGTAGGGACATGCAAATGCAATTGTTTTGTAGTTTAGTTGCATATGGCATGGAGCCAAGTTTGTACAGACACCCTATTTCAATTTATGGAATATATATATTTGATATATCATATATGTTAATTCATATTTGCTTGATCTCTGACAATCTCTATCTTTCATATGGTTTTGAAGTGAATTATTGTTAGTTGAGTAGCTACATTGAATATACTGCCATATTTGGCAAATAAGCAGCAATAAAAAATTTCCTGCAAACAAGAAATTTCAACAATGGGGTGCAGAGTCTTTCACGGCGTGCCATACGCATCGTAAATAACTCTATGGGTATTCTTTTATGGCATACCATGTGTGCCGTAAATGAGTTCTACAGAAAGTCTTTTACGGTGCGCTTTGTTAAGCATTTACGGCGCACCTATATGTCAAATTTGAGATCAAAGAATCGCTTGGAACACTTTTATGGCGTGCTTCGGTGAACTGTTATGGCGCACAAATGCGTGCCGTAAATGTGATATGTCTTTTACGGCGCTAGCTTTTACAGCGTGCTTTTGTGCGCCGTAAATAAGCTTTTACGGCGCACATGGTGAGCCGTAAAAGACCAGTTTTGGTGTAGTGTCACAAGCTCGAATTAACCCATTACCCTTTCTTAGTTCCTCGTTAAGTGAATACAAGCTCACCACTTAATCTATTTCCGATTATGCAACCTAGACACAAGCTCGCTAAGTTTAACATATCAAAGTCATTAATCACTAAAAAGGTTTGGATAAATGTAGGGTCACAAGTATGTTGGTAGTCTTGCTAAACCTAGGGTTTGAGTCACATGTAATTCAAGAAGACATTTTGCTACTCAATTGGAATCAACACATGACATATACGAATCTAGTGTTACTCCTAGCATTAGAACTCTAACCTATTCATTTAGTTGCGCACCTAAACAAACAAGTAAAGATTCATCTTGTAGACAAAGTGAAACACAAACACTCAATTGATAATATAGAAAACCAAAAACTGAATTGTCATCAATATGAATTGAACATGTTTGGGGCTTTGAAATTGCCCCTAGCTACAAAAGTATTTAGCTAGACATAGTCATGAATTCGCTGAATGCATACATCAAGAGAGTTGAAGAGAAAAATAGAGATGAAAGAAGGAGATGAGATCACGGCTAGATGATGGCAGAAGATGTCATCCTCTACTTTCTCTTGTGCGGCAAAACCTACTACTCAACTGAACGTCTCCCTTCTTTATTGCTTAGGTCAGCAAATTTTCACTTCTTTTCCTTTTAGGATTCAAGTAGCTTCTCCTCTAAGATTTCTAATAATTTTCACCCATAAAAATATGTCATATATCTCTAATAAATAGTGAATTGTTAATACTCATCGGTGGGCTTCTAAAAGGAATTCGGGCCTCAAATCATGGATTTCCGTCAAAGTGTCAGATTCCCGGACTGCCCGACCTTGCTGTGCTAAATCGGCCATAACTTCCTCTAGAAAAATGATATTGATGAGCTGTAAAAAGATTCGGAAACTAGACATCCAAGGCTTTCCATCAATATAAAGATAACCCTCTGTATCGTTGTGAGCTGGTCTCAGTGATCCGTCGAAGTTGACTGATTTGCCGATTTTGCCTTTCAATCCCTCTTTTACTTCTTTTCTCCTTCTTTGCTCAAAATACCTATAAAACAAGTAAACAATGTAAATAACGAGAAAATACACTAAACTAACAAAGAAAGTATAGAGATTAACGTTATTAATATCGCATAATCATGCTCCTATCAAACGTCTGATCAATGGACCCAAATTTGCAATGTACCTAAGAAGATAGCCGCATCATGGTGATCAAGACATCGAGCTCAAAAACACTTTAAATATGGCGATGAAGACAAAATGCCGCAGATTTTTATTTCGAATAGTCTTTTATTTTTCCAAGAATTATGTAATGGTAATTCTGCCTTAATCAATAAATGACAATTTTGTATTAACTCTTTCTCAAGTGGCGCATCCAATGAAGTATGATGTCTAGGAAAGTGATTCAGATTAGGGGTAATAAAGAGAACCTCACTCCACCGACATTTCTCTCTACTTCCCTGGTCATATTTGATTGGAGTTACCAAACGGATTGAGTGACTACGATTTGTCTAAGTTTGATTTTTATTTTGGATTAGACTTTGGTTAAGAAACGTTGATGTAATCATTGGCTATTAATAAAGTGTCGATTCTTTTACTTAATGTATTGGACATACCTTAATTCGAACTTTAATTGAAAGATATAAAAGCCAATAGTGTTTTCATGTGGAAACACATTGTGAGAATGGACAAGAGTTCCTTTGCATCACCTCTAATGACTACGGACATAAACGAGTATTAAAGAAACTTATGTGTCGCTCTAGTGGGTTGTATGCAACCACTATTCGAGTCATTGAATCTAACCATGTCATGAGAGATGACTTATGGGATTCTAACACATATAGGCTTTGACACGACCGTTTGGGACACCTAGGTCATGATATGATGATCCGTGATACTAAAGACTTCACACGGACATCTCTTCTTCAGAATGAAGAGAAGTGAGAATCAAAATTCGATTCAAAGAGAGCATTGCACCACCGCCGCACCTTGGCGCGCTGCCGCCATGCACCACCGGCAGGCCAACGTCGGCGCCGTGATCCCCCTGCTGCAAAATCTTGGCTTTGACGCCATGTATGGAGACTTGGCTCCTCTCTCTACTTCTCAAAGTAAATTGTGACATTGTGGCTGTACCTGCATCTGCCAGAACGAGCATAATTAGCTATGATGAGCCACGCTCATGGTACAACCGGAGGTACCGACTCCCACCAAGGAGGTAACCCGTGGAGGCACGGCCAGGCGGGCTACCGTTCGAACCCTGGACCGCCCCAGGATCACCGCTGACTCGCCGCCACGCGCCGCGTCAAGATGGCATCAGAAGCTCCAGACACTGGGAGTCGAAGCACATCAGTCCCACATCGGAGACAAGAAGAAGATCAACCTGTTCCTCACCTATAAAAGGTTTTCTCCTCTCTCCTCATTAATTACGCAATTACTACTGATTTATTATTATGCTGCCCAGATACAGTGACTGACTTAGGCATCGGAGAAGTGAAGGTCGCCCAGCGCGGTCTCCCTCTGACATCCTGTCTCTCGTGTTGCAGCAAGCGGAAGTCACCTACTCCACGTAGTAAGCGGTCCGCCCTCCGGACCTGCGTTAAACAAGAAGCCGGCTACCGCCGGATCTGAGCATTAACATTGGCGCCGTCTGTGGGAATCCTTGAACAAAAAGACATCCCGCCACAATCACCATGACTAGCGGTAGTGGGGAAGACGCTGACGAGCAAGCAGATCAATCCGCCATCCCCCAACCCACCAACCCAGTGGTAGGCATCAACCGCGCATTATTCACCACCCCAGTCAACCCCGACGGTGAGGCAAACCCAGGTAGCAGCCACCCGCCAGGCCAAGACCTCGCCTCTCTATATGAGCTAGCACTGGCGGATCTTCACAAGGCAAACAGAGAGCGTGAACAAGAACGCAAGGAGAAGGCCGAGGCCCAACAGCAAGTGGCCACCCTTGTGTCCCGCTTTGAGGAGCTAAAGAAAATGCTGGAGGCAACCGCTAACCCGGCGTGGAGTGAGCAGTCACGAAGCACCAGGCACAGCCGACCCGGCACAGGACCATTGATACCGGCACCAATCGTGCATATGCAGGTCCCGCTACACCCACCAGAGCTAGCGGAAATGGGACCACCCCCTGTACCCCAGCTAATGTTGGAACAGCAGGCAGAGTCATCACTGCATACTCACCGCTCGAGACCTCGAGCAAGAACAGAGGGAAACCCACCCGCTCCCAGACGAGGATCAGTTCAGCGGAGTACCAGGCTGGACCCCGCCGGCGACGCAACCGCTCAAATACTAGAAAGGATGCAACAGTTGGAACAAAGGTTGATTCGGGCGAAATTAGGAACCCCAACACCAGCTTTAAATCCACTTTTCATGTCCAGGCCAGGACCATTCACCACTGCAATTTTGCTGGCCGTCAGACCGGCGTATGCGAAGACTCCAAAAATGTCGCATTACAACGGTAAAACTGGATGTCATTGCACTCCACTACCTTGTTAGTTTGGTAGTTTTCGAATAAGTGTAAATGCAGCTTACGAATGTGGTCACTACGTATCTCTATGGGGATCTAGATACGGAATATAATGAAGGGTCTTATGTACTTCATTTACCCAAATTAAGTGGCTCTTTACCACGGAGCGAGTTTGCAATGAGGGTGAAACGCTCACTAAAGTGACTACTTGATTGGGAAGGGATATGATGAACTATGCCCTTGTGTTTTCATGACAAGTTCTAGATTTGCAATTGTCATGGTTTATGTTGATAAACATAATTGGAACCCTTGAGAGTTAAGGGAAACCGTTGAACACCTGAAATCCGAGTTTGAGATGAAGGACCTTGGGAGAACACGGTTTTGTCTAGATTTAGAACTTGTATACCGTGTCAATAAATGCTTTGCATTTTGATAAAGTCAAAGATGCACTCCCATGGTCATCCATAGTCTTGATCCTAAGAGGGAAACGTTTCGTCCTAGGGATGATGACGAAGACGTGTTAATTGGCAGAAGTGTCTTACCTAAGTGCAATAGGTGCATTATTGTACTTAACACAATACAAAACTGGACACCTCATTTTTTATGAACTTGTTGGCTAGATGTAGCCCTGCACCAACGCAACACCATTGGACTGGTATAAAGACAATATTTTGTTACTTAAAATGTACGATAGATATGAGCTTGTTCTATCCCTGCAGAGAGAAAAGAATGACGGAAGAATGAGAACGGATCTCATTAGCCCAAGTGGCACTGTCCAAGACGCTGTGATCGGCAAAAACCGTCGGCCACCAATCCTCCTCCCTTACTTCAAAACGATGTTGATGTTATGATGGAATTTGCTGAAGTAGGGTATCTCTCTGACCCTCACAAATGTCGTTCCCAGACCGGTTATGTCTTTACCATGGGAAGCATCGTGATATCTTGGAGGTCTACAAAGTAGACCTTTATTGCTACTTCCTCAAATCACGCAGAGATTATTGCTTTACATAAAGCCGTGCGTGAATGCATATGGCTAAAGTTTGTAATTAGACACATTCGAGGAGCTTGTGATTTGAAGTCTACCACAGATGAACCTACATGCATTTATGAATTAAGCAAATGAAATTAGGTTTCATCAAGGGCAACAACACCAAGCATATATCGCCTAAGTTCTTTTACAATCAACAACAACATTAATCACTTCTAAAGATTGAAGTGAATCAAATCCGATAAGAGGATAATGTAGCGGACTTATTCATTAAATCGTTACCTAAATCCACCTTCAAGAAACATGTGAAGAGCCTCAAATTGAGAAAATTATCCGAACTCCCATGATTGTAGCAATCAGGGGGAGATGTCGATATCAGGGGGAGGAATGATGTCTACATGATCGATCTCGAAGAGTGAAGGATGTGTTGTGCTCTTTTTGTCCTTCGACCATGGTTATTTTTTTCCTACAGGGTTTTTGTTACCTAACAATAGGCCTAGCAACGTGCGGGTATGGTGCGGGTTCTTAACTAGCCTACCCGGTAAGAACCCGTTAGCTTAACGGGTTTTGCGGGCCAAACTCGGCTGGTTTGCAGGTTTTCTGTTGGAACCAGTTAAAACCCGTAATTAGATTTTTTAAAAAACTTTTTATCAAAGCAACTAGAACTAGTTAAGACCTATGTATATATATATTTTTTCCCAAATCCGTTAAGACTTATGTATTTTTCAATTCATTCTTTGATCAACTGTTAGAGAAATATATTCAGATCAATTAATAAATACATTTTTTTTAAACTAAACTCTTAGCCCACCTCACCCTTACATATGTCAGTGAGAATCGAACCCATGACCTTTACAATGTTAGAATTATAATTTACCAATAGGTCACCGCTCACCAACAATTAATAAATACCTGTGTTGATTGACCTAAGCTAGTAGATATAATTAAATATTTCAATTGCAGAAATTGATTTTCAAATAAGTGATGAAATAGCATCAATGATAATAGTAGTTACAAAGATTGAAATAGGTACGAAATACATATTTAATGTACTAAATAAAAATACATATTTAATGTAATAAATTAAATACGTCAAAATCATCTTAATTGCAGCTATCTCCTTCTCTGGATCTATATTGCAATATGTCAAATCAAATACGTCTTCAGTAAGATCCTCCAATTCAGTAAGCTCTTTTTCTAAAATATAAACAAACAAAAAAGAAAGATATTAGAATGACATAAAGAGAGAGATGCAGTCATGGAGTCTACGAGAGAGGTAGAGAGCATGGCAAAGAGTCATGGATCGCTTTCTTTCAGCAGAGTAGAAAGAGTTTTAATTTTCAGAAATTACTTAACGGCTTCCAACAGGCCTAACGGGTCTAGCACGGCCCGGCTCGTTAATTTACTGGTTTTTGGCGTGCAGGCTTTTCTCAGCCCGAATTAATTATTGGACGGATTCATGCGGGTTTGCGAGTTACGGGCTCAAATGCTAGGCCTACCTGGCAAGGTTTTTAACGAAGCAACGATCAAAGCGTCATCACCAAGTTTGAGTGGCATAAGGAGGAGTGTTGAAGGATATCGACATTGAGTGTGCCTCTTCAAACTAGGGTTCAAACTAGGGTTCAGTTCTAGAGTTGTAATAGGAGAGAAGGTTCTAGATTTCCTAATTATATTCATATTCTATTTTCTTGTATGACAAGATTATGTACTTTGTAAATCCCTATATAAAAGGCTTCTATTATCAATAATAGAACACACACAATTCTCTCATCAATCTCTCTGCAAATCATATTTTCCTTAAACAAATTTTTCTTGATTTTTTATTTAAAAAAATCATAACACAAATCAGTTTCAGATTTCAGTATTTCATCAATTAGAACACATCCTAAAAATCATGTTTTACCAATTTTAAAATTAAGGAATATAAAAATTTGATTAGAAATGATGCTTTGTATGGTTTAGTACAATGAGAGGTGTCATGAGGAACCAGTGAAATGCAATTGCATGTCAAAACAAGTTAAACCTTGTTCATACTATTTTTTCCTCAAATTTTTCCATACCATAAAATCACCTCAAATTTTTCCGTACCATAAAATCACCATTAGTAGACAATGATATTTAGATCCATGTATCATTCGTGATATTTAAAATCACCATAATCACTCTCTGTGAGGTTTTGAAGGGGAGGCTAGGATTTTCTCGTAAACTCAACCCTGAGCTGTTTGGATATGAAATTTTTTACTATCATTTCTTTTATATATAAGACATCGATGCTAGGTTTTGGGCCCCAAAGCCTAAATTTTGAGCCCAAACTGAAATAGTACACGGTTCCGTGCTTAATGAAAATCAAGTTGGGGCCGACTTGTGCCCAACCCTGGACTGAGAAGAAGAACCCCACTATCAACGAAAAACAAAGGGTTATGGCTATTGACCCATGAAAAAGAGGGGAAGGGTGGTTGATCGAGGATAAAAGAAGATCAATTGCAGAAGAGAGACACGAGCAGAGAATGCAATGGTTGGCCTTTGATCTTCAAATTTCGGTAATTCTTAATTCTCAACTCTCAATTTTTATTATCTCGCACGAGAAACACTACTACAAAAAGGTCATCAGACGACGGTGATTTTCTGTTGTCTGATGACCAAACTAACCGTGGTCTAAACGAGTGTTGTGTGATTGAAAAATCAGACAACGGTGATTTCACCGTTGTGTGACAATACTTTGCTCAACAGAATATATGTTTCCGTTGTGTGAATTCTGCGCAAGCATGTGCCTAGCATAGCAGGCGCGGGGATGTGTCGGTACATTCAGACAACAGAAGAAATAATTCACCGTTGTGTGAGATTCATAACACACAACAGATATAACTCATTCTTTGTTGTCTGAGATTCATAACACACAACAGATATTACTCATTCTTTGTTGTCTGAGATATGTAACACACAACAGATATTACTCATTCTTTGTTGTCTGAGATTAATAACACACAACTGAAGTGAAATTATATCCCTTGTCTGTTGATTACTCAGACAACGGAGATAATTTCATTTCTGTTGTGTGTTATGAATCTCACACAACAGAACTTTGTTTTCTTTTGTTGTTGGTCGTTAATTCACACCACTACTCTATTTGGTTTCTGTTGTGTGTTATGAATCTCACACAACAGAACTTTGTTTCTTTTGTTGTTGGTTGTTAGTTCACACAACTACTCTATTTGGTTTCTGTTGTGTGTTATGAATCTCACACAACAGAAGTTTGTTTCTTTTGTTGTTGGTTGTTAGTTCACACAACTACTCTATTTGGTTAGCTGTAGTGTGAATATTGTAATCAAATTGAGTGACAAACCAGTGACTATTGGACAGTAATTACCACATCAAAAGTACTCAAATCCATATCATTCCATTACCATTTTTCAAACATCCATACATTCAAGTGACTAGGTAATGTACCAAACAAGAAAGCATTCCTAGCTAGCTACACATGAATCAAAAGCAAATATAATATCTTTTCGCTTTAACAAAACCTTCTTGTGCCATTTTATCAAGCATCCTGTGCACTATGGCCTGAGGGAAGTAATAAGCAAGACTCCCCACTTGAGGCAAACAAACAAGGGGGCCGGCGCAGGCATGCCATAACGCGGAATTTATGGCCTTCCGGGACCCTGAAAATAAATAAGACCATATAGAATGAGGCACAATATTTAATAACTTGTGCTAAAATTTAACAAATACACACCTTAATTAACAACATCGGCATCAATATTCAATTCTCATCAACCTCAATCAATAGATCCTGTTAGAGACCTGGGATAGGAGTATGAAGGTAGCATAAAACATAAGTAGAAAGGACCGGATGCAATTAGAACATATAGATAGGTGGAATCTGTACAGTTCAAAAAAAAAAAACCAAACAAACAAAGAAATTACAATAACAAAATGATGTAGAATAACTCATTCCAACATATTATTACCTTTTCTTGATTTGTGGCATGGCAATGTCGCATGAGTAGTCCTTTGTCAGAAGTTCATCAATAAGCTCATCCACATGAGTCAACGAGAAACCTGAGACAATGAAAAGCAAACTTGAGTTAGCGTGCATGTAAACTGACCAATGGTAAAGAACATTTATATAGCAGTTACAAAATAGTAATCATGGTGATCATAACTTACGTCCATCAGCCAATTTACTTCTCAACTTCCGATAGTCATTGTACAGAGGCTCTAGGTACTGGTAGACATCAGTATCGCTGCCTGTGATACGCAAGTAAAATGCACCAAGTACCCGAACATATCTGAAACCCAAGTAAAAAGTGTTAAATCACATTGAAGCAAACTGTAATGGAGAATGCTAGATGGCAACACAAGATGTCAAAACAAATAGATATTCAGCACTCAGAATCAAACAGGCTACTTCAAACAGAACATAACCACTACAAAAACAACTTGCAGTAGTAATTAGGCAACCCAATATATTTAGACCTTCCTAAACAAAAATTACACCAATTTCACTTTATATTTTAACCCGAGGCCTATAACTTCTCCTCTACCTCCACCTGGCACAAGACTCGATTATATGTTCAAACCACCCAAATTCAAAAATTTAAGTAAGAAGAAAAGAAAAAAAAAGCAACGTAGGAAGGGAACAAATTAACAAACCAGAATGATCCTGCAGTTCTTTTAACAACTTCATCTCCTCAAGTATACTAGACTGTGCTCCACTAAGCATAACTGCTAAGTTGGGTATTAAAATCCAATTACTAAATTGATGCATTCCAGAAATAATACTATATAGCTGCTGGTAGTATCATGCAAGTGTATCAGTTTATCAAACTGAAGTGCAAGGAAATTCGACACGATCCAATAAAAATCCTGACTAACAACAGCTTATAGAGAGTTGCCCTTTTTTATTATATTTTTCTGCCGAAGAAGAAACAGAGTGAGAGAGTAGGTGATACACTGATGAAAATAACTATTCCATGGAGCTCAAACAACAAACCTTGTTCTGGATCCGATCAGGTCATCATAATTGTACGACCCAAAAACGCCACTTCTGACAAATTCCTTGACTTCTTCAAAACGGGGGTCTGGAACAAACTGCATTGGGCACAGGCTAGGTTAGATCTCATTCGACATAAATTAGATAAAGAAAGAAAAGATTATACTACTTTTTTTTTCAATCAAAGATAAAGAGAAACTTCTTCAATGTAAACTTGATTTACTGACCAACCAACCAGAATCAGTCATTATTGAACAAGTTATCAAGACAAACCTTCCCTTCAGCTCGTTCTTTTCTCAGCCCAGCAATCTCATGAGCTTCAGCACCAAAGAGGAAAAAGCTATCTACTCCAACCTCCTCTCTTATTTCAACATTGGCTCCATCCAGAGTCCCAATTAGGATGCAGCCATTCATTGCAAACTTCATGTTGCTGGTGCCACTGGCCTCCATGCCAGCAGTACTGCAATGAAATAAAATTAAAAAATAAAATAATTTTTTTTAAAAAGGAGACCACATAAGGTAGGGTTGCGGTTGTCTAAAAGTTGGCTATTACAGCCCACCACATCACAGTGAAATAATTTGGCCCACACGAAGCAACCATATTATGAATGAACTGAATTACCTGATGTGCTGTGAGAGCTCACTCGCAGGAATTAATAATTCAGCAACACTGACATTATAATCAGGTACGAAGATAACCTGATACGACATCCAATAGTATAATCTAGTGGATCAGTAATTTAAAGAAACTCACAGGAAGTGCTGCTGATGTTCAGCTAGTGTTGCAGCTAATGACTCGGCATGACCACTTGAACTGCCTTCATGCGCACTTCTTAGAATTTCTGGACCCTCTCCCTCATTAGCTTTTGCCTACAAATTACCATTTGCACATTGATAGGGCCCGAAGCAAGAACTTCATGTTGACCTACAAGTGATGGAGATTGAGTTGAATTATCAAACTGATTAACTGAGTATGAATCTAACCAGAAATTAAAGAACTAAATAAATGAATACATAATTGTGTGACACAATTTGATAATACTACTACAAGGATGATGATTGGACTTACTTTTACGGGCTAATATATACTCCCACAAACGAGTAGCCTTGGATACTAAATGAGAATTCTGACTCGAACTATAACACAAAAACAAAAACAAATAAGCCATGAAGTGGAAGGCCATAAAAATGGCAACATTAATACTTAAAAAATTAATCTAAACAACATCAAAGCACAAGGAAAAACTAGAGCCCGTGAACAAGCCATGCAAATCCTCTCAATAGCAGTAGAACTGTAGAAGTAACAGAAACTTGGAGAACGCATAGAGATCACAAAATAATGAGAAGGCAAGGGAAGCAAAGTATAAGAACCATAGAGACCCATGAATATAGATTTTACATACTATTTTAACTTTATGAACACAAATGGTAATGAACAATATGATCAAAACAGCCAATTGGAATCTTTATCTGAACAAGAAATACAGTACCGCATAAAGGGCCTCCAACTTTGAGTTGTTGCGCAAGATCTCAAGCACTGTTCTGTAGGTTTCCCACAAAAACTTGAACCAAGGAGTAACAACTTCACGATCAGACCTATCTTTTCCTTTCTCTCCACTAACATAACTCAGCATTAGATCTTCAGGCCTCTTATCTGCTTCGAGGTCATCAACATCAAGTGCTTCTTCTAATGCTTGAGCCTGGGTACGTGCCTGCTCAGCTTTCTCAGTTGACAGATGCATGAAGTGCTTGATCACCTCTTCCAAGGAACTGACATTTACTTGTTGACATATAATACGGTACTGAATCAGACCATCCTTGGTAAATCTACCCTTGCACAAGTCAACACAAAGCTCCACATATTTAAACATAATTTTTTCAAGTGGCTTCTGCCATGCTCTATATCTCTTTGATGTAATAAGATCATGAAGCGATTGCAATGCATCTTGCTTCTGCCCAACATTGATCAACTCTGCATCCACACATCATAACCGTCAGTCCAAATACAAAAGGGCACTCATTGCCACCAAATAAACCAATACACCATATCTATCTCAACAAAAAATTAACATGTCTGCTCTAACAAAAGGTCTGTTCAACAAGAACATCAAATCCTGAACCAATTTAATTCTATTACTCTTCGATAACATACTGACAAACTTGTACCTCAGACATCAGATGACATAAACAAAACAGAGAGACAACTTTAGCAATTAGAAATCAAACTCCACTACATCATGATAAATTTCACAGCAAGAGTATAAGCAGTTAATACTGTTTCAAAATGTATACCTGAATTTGAAGGAGCTAAACAACGCAACAACAAACTGTTCCTCAAATCTGCAGAATAAAAACACCGGTGTTCACTTTCTCAAACAAAGAATAGAAAAAGATGAATGTAATCAATTATAACAATTCAAGGAACAATGGTTACAGAAGTTACTTCATTTATACATTGCAACCCGAATAACTGAAAAGATAGAAAAACAAACCTGAATAAAAGCAAAAGATTGAAACAAGAAGGGACAACAGACTGAGGAACAGCAGCAGAAGAATGACAGCTACAATTTTTTGCATCAAACCTGAAACAATGAATACAAACTTTATTCACAAAGTATTGACTTAATCAGAAGCAATTAAACGCTAAAACCACAAAATACCAAGGTCACAATCAAATAAAATCAATAGAAAGATCAATTCCTGCACAAAAAACGCTGAATGGTATGGTACTATCAGTTCAAAAACTTCTTATGATGACCATGGATTGAAGAATTAAAAAAAATCAGAACTTGGCTCTGGAATGAATCATGTCTTTTCATCAATTAACTTCCAACAAAAGACAAAGAAAAAAAAAGAAAAGAGAATAAAGAAAAGGGAAGATATGCATGTCTAAGTAGAAAGAAAGGAAATATGCGCATGTCTATAGAGACTAATTAATGATCTAGTTCCATCAACAAAGAAACTCTGGTTTATAAAGCAAGAAGATAAAAACTTTGCTTAACAACAATTATTGATATTTGATCATTAACCGGGATGATCATCAGATTTCCCTCATTAAAACTGCATTTCTAAAAATGAGGAGTGACTTATCAATTCTCAGTTTTCTCTTGTGCGAACTAAGAAAGAAATGAAAGCTAGTGCTTATATGCAGGGGATCAGATCAGAAGTGAGGAATTCAGATGCAGCCAAGTGAGTAATTTCTTGTCACTGCAGTTCTAATCTGAGGAGTGACTTAAGTGTCACAGTGACTTAAGTGTCATAGCATTCTACCTAAATATTTCAGCTTCCTAATCCTCGCAAAGATATTGAAACAATGCCTTAAACTCTATAATGTATGTTGAGTCAAAAATGCAAAGTAAAGCTTTCAGCAGAAGCAATTATAGACTAAAGCTTTCACATTTGCATCAGCATAAATCTAGAACGCGAAAACAAGACAATTCCAACTAAACTACACGGAAACGATAAGACAATAACATTATAATTAGAGGTAAAGAGCATTACCTGGGCCTTTAAGTCGCTAAAAACCACATTGAACCCCACATCCAAGACACTAATCTGCAAAATTCAAACATAAATAGAATCAACATCTGTTCATAAGTCTGAACATCACAATCCCTAATTTATTAGAACAAAAACAACACAAAAACACGGTCATTATGCTAAGCATATAGCAACGAGCCTATATAAACAAACCACTAAGCAAATATCATTCTGTGAAATTGCCAGTGAGCTAAATCCATCTCTCAACTCCGTTCACTACGTCCAGGATATTAAACAAAAGCAGTTCGATTCAACACGAACAAAAGATACGGAAAAAATTAACGAAATAAAATACAAATTCAACCCCAAGTTTCAAATCCAGAGATACGGAAACAAAATATACTTTATATCTTTACCTGGTTAGTGCCGAATAGCAGAGACCTGACCTAGCACCTGTGGATGCCACAACAATTATTGACGTGAATATTGGCAGAGGAGGCTAGGTTATGGGCCACGAAGCCGGAAAATCCTAGGGAGATGCGGATCGCCATAAGAGCAAATTGAAATACGAAGGTGAAGATTTTGGTATAGTGCAGTCTCGAAGACGAAGAAAAACGACCTAGAAAAGGGTAACAACAGCCAGGGAATGCCATTTTGTAGCAAAAGACGGCGAAATGGAGATGGTAGAGTTGAATTGAAGGTTGATATTCAAATCGGAGAAGCAATTGGATGAGATGAAGATTAGGGGATTTGAAATTTGAGGGTTTTGGATGAGAGGATTAAGGGAAAGCTCTGAGCTTTTGGTTCAGACTGAGAGAGGGTTTGAGAGAGAGGACTGAATGTGGAGAGAGCGTCGACAGGTTCGAGAGGACTGCTGGGTTTGTTTTGTTTTGCTTTTTTCTTCCGAACACGATGTGGCAATTAAACCTAGCAAAATGTTCTCTAAGTTACTCCCACAACAGAAACTGAAACAAACAGTCGTCTGAGTGTACTACATAAAATCAAAATACCAAAACATGGAGGGAAACATACCGCCTACAGCATTTTCACTCAAAATATTGCCGCCTATGTTCCCACTTCACACAACAGAAATGTATAACTGCAGTTGTCCAATTTCTACAACTTGCACTTTGTTTACCTAGTGAAACACATTCAAGCAAGCTTCCTCAAAATTTGGCTTCTAGTTTTCAATCACACAACGGAAATCTCAGGCACAGTTGTACCAAGTACCCCAAATTTCAGATTTCAAGCGGCAACTAAGAATCAAGAGTGGAGGGAAATCTGCCGCTAAATTTTTCATGACTCAGACGACGGATAATAATTAATTCCGTTGTGTGATGTAGTTCTGATAAAAAAGTTATCACTTTGTTGGCATTCACACAACAGAATTCAACCAGCACCGTTGTATGATTAAACTGACTTCAACACACAACAGATGATTTGTGTTCCGTTGTGTGATTAACTTTTTGTACTAGTGAAATTTTTTTTTTTCTTTCTTTCTAGGTTTTGTTTTTCCTGATTTGCTTTTATGCTAAGATGAAATATTATAGGTTTTCTCTGTGTTGCTCTCCTTGCAGTCAAAAGGCTAGTTACAAATAAAGTAATGAACCATAGGTAAACTAAGGGGGGTGTATTCAATTCAGATTTTAAAAGATTTTGTTTGAATTTTAATAATCCATGGATTTACTTAATCCATGGATTGTTTAAATTCTATATGGACTCTGATTGATTCTAATGGATTGATTTACTAGTATTTCTTTAAATTTGACAAGTTCTTATGATATTTTTGGTAGGTATTCTTATTTAAAAGCAATGGATGTATAGATCTAACTATAATGTTAGATCAGTGACAAAAAAGTGTGTGTGTGTGTGTGTGTATATATATATGGCAATCTACCATTCTTTATGTTGTATATTTGAATAATACGAGAAAATTAATCAACCAAAATGTTACACAAAAAATAAAGTAGTAAACTAATGATATAATTTATTTATTTCATTATCCCTCTTATTTCTTAAATGAAAACTAGCAGAGCCTCTCTGCTAGGGTTGGGAGTTTGCCGCCTGTACTTACATAGGCATCACAAGCATAATTATCTATAATGAGCAACGCTCATACTACTGCTAGTGGTACCAACTCCCGCCAAAGGAGTGACCTACAAAAACACAGCCAAACAGGTTATCGCCTGAGCCTCGGCTCGCCCCCAGATCATGGTTGACGCGCCGCTACGCACCATGCCAAGTTGGCATCAGTAGCTTCAGAAGCTGACGACTGAAGCACATCAGTCCCACATCGAAAACATGGAGAAGATCAGTCCCCTCCTCACCTATAAAAAGTTATGTCCTCTCTCCTCATTGATTATGCAATTAATACTTACCTACTGTTACCCTATCAACATAAATATATTGAATAACTTAGGCATCGGAGAAGAGAAGACCCCCCAGTGTGGTCTCCCTTTGACGCCCTCTATATTTTACTTGACAGGCAGCGGGGACTCCGAGTATCATTGATAGGGGTCTGCCCATCGGACCAGCGTTAGTAAAGGTTTAGCTACCGCTGAATGTTAAACATTAACACCTCCTCTGGCCTGGCTTCTCAAGAAATGTCCCTCATCCTCGATGGGGCTTGTTTCCGATACCATCAATGGGATCGGATAATTTGTCTTCGTTGTCTGGAGGTGCCATGCGACAGGGGCTGTTTGGTGGTCAGGATATCGGAATATGTGGATTGCGATCTAGCTTTGGCTAAGGATTTAAAGAGCTGTCTATGATCGGCCATATCAGAACTTTGGCTGAACGCCTGAAGCCTTTTCTGAAGGGCAAGGCGTCCGGTGTTACGCAGATTGCTGCGACAAATTGGACAATGTGTGGATTGTCGATTCAACGTCTAGCCGGATTGATGGAAGTGGAGAGAAGTGGAGGATCAGAGAACCAAGGCGGGCATGGCTTAAAGATGGGTCCAATCAGTCAGATTTTGTGCCAGAGGAACTTTCTCGGCGAGTGATGGCAGGGTGTCAGTTTGTTGGCATCGGTTGCGCAGCGATCAGGCTTGGAAGTCAGTCTAGTCTAGGTGATGGCTATTGGCGTCAACCTGATGGTGTCGGATTGGACCTTTACCAGGGAGATGATGGGGCCAGAATGACTCTTCTCCGGTGAAGGGCAATGGCGCAGCTATCGGGTATGAGGTTAGGGATGGTCTGGGTGCGAAGAGAGATGTTGGGTGCCCAAAGTTGGGCCTGGGCCTCTACTATGTTGGATTTCTCTAGAAGGATTTGGGGTTGAGCCTGCCTACTTGGGTTTCTGCGAATGGTGGTTGAGCTCGTTAATTTTAGGGTTCGTATCTGGGACCCTGGAGACTTTTTATGGGCCCTAAATTTTTATGCATTTTGGAATGGCTTCTTTGGTTACTTAGGTAGAAGCTTGCTCTCTATTTGGCGTATTTTTTTCGTGGAGTAGGCAAGGTCGGTCACACTACCGCCGGTCATCTTGATAGAAGGTTACCCTCTATTCGGCATATATCTTTGCATGGAAGTATGGTCGACCATACTATTGGTGCCGTTTTACATAGCCCGGATCTTGTCCGGTGCTTCATCAAATGCTTAATTGCATCCCTTATTAGGTTTTATTTCCGATGCTTTATTGTATCTAGTATTAATCTTGTTATTTTATTTGTTGATGTAGCGACAAATATCAATAATATCCCTTATGGTAATGGAAAGATAACCTTAAGTAATAGTTTTCTCATCAAGTTATCAAACAATGCTATTATTGATCGATCGCAAAGTATGAAGATGATCAAGCACTCGAACACTATTAATTAAGAGAATAACATAGACAAGACAAGGGATGCAATGTAGTTATAAAACATGGGATTTAAGGTCTTGCATGCCCTGATCTTGGGGATGCATGAACATGGAGGCCTCCATCAATTGGGAAGCTTATAGTGGTCTTGTAAGTGACCACTCTTTTCTCATCAGCTAGCTTGAATATATAGCTGCCTAAAAGCACAGCATAAAATATCTTCATCTACATATAAGAATGGTCCTTTTGTAGACAAATTCTTGGATCGGCCTGCGTGTGATAACATAATCTCATTAGAAATCACATATGTTATGTAGCTTCTTTTTCTTTTTTGAAAAGAGCTTCTTTTTCTTTATGTTTTAACAAAATGTGCAACAGCTAGCAGTGAATGTCTGAGTGATTTCAATATCTGTTCTTACACTGAAAGCTGTGAATTTGTAAGGGCTTTCATCCTTGAGAAGACCATTTTCGCTGAGCCATCTCTCTGGCTGAAATTCTGGCATCATCTCCCCATAGAGATTTCATCATTCCCATTGCATAAGGTGGGTATACCACCATGACCGGAGATATGGTCAGGAGGTAGCATACAATCAGTACTACTTGGCCCAATTACAAGAACTTCTCTGCAGGAAGATCATAACATTTGCAAAGACAGTACTTATTAGTAAAGCAAAGATTTTCCTTTTTTTTTTTTTTGTCTGATCAAATATGAGAACCATTGATCCATGTTAAGAAAGATTACAGACTTTGGAGTCTCGAATGATCAACTCTATGAGCCATTCCGGCCCATCCTCAATACGAGAAAATAAATTATCTTTATTGATCAGGATGTATTTTGTAATAAAATGAGAAACACTGTTGCTCACGATCACCGGAGTTTGAAGTTTGCTACTTGTTTTTTTGGAGTAGAGATTTTTATTGAATTTTTTTTCTTGTTACGTACAGGAGTGTAAGAGAAATTTGGTTCGATGGAAATAAGGGTCCGAATGCACCAAACATGTCCTATTACTTTTCAGATTGGTTCTCCATGGTGAGGGAGTTACGTAGCTCCATTAGCATATTCTCGGATGCTGATTCGTACGTTAGATGGGTGGGCGATGAGCAAGGCTTCGCCGGAAGCACAAGCTGGTCCACCATTAATCGGAGTTCATTATCAATAGGGTAGGCCTCATCATGGGCTGGGCTAGGGCCAGCCCTACCCTAAATTTTAGGGCTTAGGGTAGGGTAGGGCCGGGCTTTGACCAAGTCAACAAAAAATAGGGCCGGGCCGAGGCTTTAATATGTAAGCCCTTACCCGCCCTTAAAGCCCATCCCACAAGGGTCGAAAGGGCCGGGCCGGGCCAGCCTTTTTGAATAGGGCGGGGCCGAGCTTTTGTTTAACCCACATAAAACAGAGGCAATTAAGTATGCTCAAAGTCTGAAACTGAGAAAAAAAAAATTGAACTTTGATATCATCATACTTGAGAATCTGAGTTAATTACAAATAAGTGAATAACAGAATAACTACATATCCCACTACACCTGAGTTAATTAAACATTCTCATTGAAATTGCACCCTGAGGCTACAAAAACTCTTTTCATCAACTCATTAAAATTACCAGCAGATTTGATACAAAAACTGAAGCAGTGTTTGATTTAACTCTTGCAAACTTTCCTTCGTATGCTAAATTTCCTTCATCTCTTACTAACATCAACAAGAGAAATTGGCTTTTTCATGGAAACCAAACAAACAACCTGCAATACATACATATATTAAAGTTTAGCAACATTACAATTTCACTCCAATCCAACTGGACATATATTCTTAAATCTTGATCAATTGAAGTAACAAATTATATGGTAACCAATAATTTGGAACACTCACCAACGGCATCAATCAACAACAAGATAACCTTACTACGATGTACCATGGTATCAAAAACCCAAGATAATGATTAAAACGACGACCCCCACTTCATTTCCAACCAATCCTTGTAGCAGTGTCAAAGTCTACCAAAATCCATGAATAAAACTCATTACTGATAGTAGTAGGTGGCCAAAATTACTAACCATGATATACAACAACCGCATACCTACAATTTAACTCCGCAACATCATGTCATAGTTATATGATAATAAACAATATAGTCTTCAGCTAAACTATATAAGCTGGATAACCATATAAGATTAATCTACCAAGATGAAGGCTCAGTTGACATGTTATCAGAGCTTGACTCTGAATAAAGATGGATGGTAGTTAGCTACTTGTGGTAATAAACTGCAATTCAAGGCCTATACAGTACAAAGTTTAATTATACATTGGCTGGGAGGAGACTATATCCATTACGAGTTCTAAAATATAGCCAAAAATCTAAAGGTTTCTTATATATGGCAAGAGAAGAAGCGAGGAGATTATGCCTACAAAGATGTGTTAAACACTTCCCCAACAACATCACGAAAAACTATTGAGAAATCATTTGGAAAGAAACCCACAAGGCCGAGAAGGTTCTGATCCAGAAGGTAAGGAATCCCAGGTTAGCCTTGCGTGTCTTCAATTTTCTGGGCATGCATAAGTCATTCAACCACTCATCGGTGTCGTTTTGTATTCTGATTCACACCCTTGTGGCCTCGTTCACTCCAGCCTCTTTTGATCTGAGCAAATCGCAAGTATTGCTCAAGTTCTTGAATCAGAATTGAGTTTGGGGATATTTTGGAGGAAGACGGCCGAGGTTTGGACTGGAGGCGGAGGCTATGTATTGGCTGTGTTGACCGAGGATGCAGCCATCCACTCTTCCACGCAGATCGAGACCTCGCCGACCAAGCCCTCGCTGATAGAAGACGGAGCTGTCCACCAAGCCTACAGATCCGTCCATCAAGCCTCACAGATTGAGACGGGTTTCGTCCACCAAGCTTACAGGAACAAGTCTCGATATGCGGCGGAGAAGATGGGTCTGCTGTGAGAGAGAGAGGCGGAGACGAACGGCCAGATGTGGTGGCTGGCGGCAGAGAAGTACAGGTCTGAGACTGAGAGAGTTTGAGACTGTGAGAGAGAGCAACGAGAGAGGCGGAGTCTTTGAGAGAGACTTAATGTCTCAATTAGGTAGATGACAGATAATGGGATAGCCGGATAGGTTTGGCAAGTTAGACTTCACATTTGGGTTGGGCCTTAAACATCCTTACAGCCAGAATGATTTAAGAGACAGAGACCCATTTATAATATGGCAGATTCAAATACTCATTAAAACTTCTATAGTTTTTATACACATGTAATATTGTAAAATCAAATTCAAAAATATAATATTAATTTTTAGGGCCGGGCCGGGCCGTAGGGTAGGGCCGGGTTTCATTTGTATGACCCATACCCTACCCTATTTTAAAAATGAAAGGGCCGGGTCGGGCTTGGGCCCAAGGGCCATATGATGAGGCCTACAATAGGGAATGCAAGCATTGAAGGGTAAGTAACACATACTCAAACCACGTACTTATTCTTATTCTATTGGTTTATCACATTATATGTGTTTCCTTTTTTGTTTTGTTTAATAACTATTATACTAGGCACTTTGTAAAGCAAAGCGTTTTTTAGTTGCTAACTAGTAATTGATAGCTGGAGACCAGTTGGCTTGATGTGTATTGTGTAAAGAGGATGGTCACTGATTGATGCTAATTAAAGCAGAGTATGACATTTCTAAATCACCACCTAATTCGATTTACTCCAAATGAATGCAGTTATCTCAACACTAGTGATCCACAAAGAACACACTGGTTGCCGCCCGAATGTGACGTTTCGATAAGAAATGGATGGTTTTGGCACAAATCAGAGTCGCCTAAGAAGCTAAGCAAGCTACTTGAAATTTACTATAACTCAGCAGGAAAAAATTGTGTGCTGTTACTCAATGTGCCTCATAATTCAACTGGAATTATATCTGAAGTAGATGTGAAAAGACTTAAAGATTTGAGAGGTGTAATTGACACAATATTTTCTAGCAACTTAGTTGAAAGATGCTTCATCAAAGGAGTAGCCAAAGAGGAGGCAAAGACTTAAAGATTTGAGAGGTGTAATTGACACATAAACATTAACCGACAACTCGTACAGGTAGTCGTCTAATTGGTTTCAGCGAGGAAGTTCAAGTTATCATACAAACATTAAGCAACGACCTGCACAAGTCCTCACTTAATTGGTCGTTTGCAAGAAAATTAAAGTTGTCACATAAACATTAACCGACCACTAATAGAAGTTGTCGCCTAATTGGTTTTTAGCGATGAATTTTAAGTTGTCACATAAACATTAAGCGACAACTTGTTGAGCTCGTCACCTAATTGGTCTTTTGTGAGAAAATTAAAGTTGTCACATTAACATTAACCGACAACTCGTAAAAGTTGTCGCCTAATTCATTTTCAGCGAGGAAGTTCAAGTTGTCACGTAATCATCAAGCGATAACCTGTAAAAGTCGTCACCTTATAGGCTTTTTGTGAGAAAATTAAAGTTGTCACATATACATTAATCGACAACTAGTAGAAGTTGTCGTCTAATTTATTTTCAATGAGGAAATACAAATTGTCTCATAAACATTAAGCGATAACCCATTAAAGTTGTCGCCAAATTGATTTTCAGAGAGGAAATTCAAATTGTCACATAAATATTAAGCGACAACCAAATAAATTTGTCACCAAATTGATTTTCAGTGAGGAAGGTAAGGTTGTCACATAATCATTAACCGACAACTCACAGAATTGGTCACTAAATCAGTATTCAGTGACAGAAATCTAGTTATCACATAAACATTAAGCGACAATTCACAGAAGTCGTCGCCTAATTAATCTTTTGCGAGGAAGTTAAAGTTGTCACAGAAACATTAACCGACAATTGGTAGAAATTGTCGCCTAATTAACATTTTGCGAGGAATTGGGTGTCGCATAATGTCATATGGGCGACAACTGTCAATTTCTTGCAAATTCCTACTTTATGCGACAAATTGGTTGTCGCCGATGGGATCATGTGCGACAACTGAAATTTCCTCGTATTTGCCAAGTTTTTGCGACGATTTTTGGATTTTCACAATGAAATTCCTCGCTTTTGCTATTTTCTCTTGCATATTGGGCTCCAAAGGACGGTGACAAAGAGGAGCATTAGATTGAATTTAGAGGCAGAGAGATAAAGATAAAGGATTGAGGTTCAATGTGATTAGGATTCAAGAGGCAATGGGGATTGGCCAGAGAATCAAAAGGCATGCAATTTATGTGGATGGTAAGCGGGTTGCAAATGGAACCACTGTGGGGTACAAGAGGCTTCACAGATTTGAAAGGGGAGTAGTCTATGGCCAAATTGTCAGAATTAGAATTGAAGACTCAAAAGGGCTGCCTTTGATTTCTTCCGTTGGTCTGCATTTTGATCCCTATTGGCACCCAAGTGAGGGTAGCTACTTTGATATGTAGAGTTAGTGATAAACAAAAACAAAAACAGCACTATGTAAAGTGGTCGACGATGAGGGGCTGCCCTCTTCTGGACGAGGGTCTAAATCATTTAGGTGGCCCAGTGGAAAGCCCAAACCAACCTGGGTGCGCCAATCAGATTCGTGCCCTGTTTGGTGGACAGTTATGGGCATGGGCCCTAGTGGGCTACCTATGGCAGTGGCCTCGATGTGGGTTGGAGTGGGGCCCAAAATATGCTCGGTGTCCAAGACAGGGATGATGCTTTCGTGGATTTGGACCTATCTTTGGACCAAACGGATGGTCTCTGGTCCTCTTGGGTTTCAGGTTTGGGATCCAGGAGGAACGACTCAGCTAGCTAACCATGCTTATTGATAGCTAAATTTAAAGCAATTGATTTTCCTTATTCTCCTACAAATATGTCAATTTTAATTTAGGGAAATAAGGGTCTCCCGCAAAGGATTAAGTTAAACTAAATGCTTCAACAAAAGTCACAAAAACGTGACTGCAGCTCTTACTGAACAGCAGTCGAAAACAAACTAAAAACATAATCAAAACAATCCAGAAAAATATGAAAATTTATACAGACATACTAGACACACAAAGCATCTAGCACACAAAATTTTAGAATTTTTGGATTTCTTTTACTATGAAAGTAAAATACGTGAAAATAGAGGACAAAAGGAGAAACGAAACTGAGACAGATTTGAGATTGGTTGATATCAAGATGATGAAACTAGCTAGGAAGGAAGTATCCAATTCCTTCTATGCTAGGGTAGAAGCATTCAGAGTTATTCCAATAGGAGTCCAACTCCTCTTCTGAGAGTGTACCTCCTGGTGAAAGGCGTGATGGAGGAGCTGTCTCAAAGCTCCACCACTCCACCATATGATCCTGCCAGGATTGTCGACCAAGTCCAGGATGATGAGGTGGAAGAAGGTGAATTGACTCCTGTGATTTCCAAAAAGACAAAGAAGCTTAACAAGCAGTCTGTCAAAGCAAAGGAAAAGTTGATGCAACGCAAACCTGTAACAAGCCGTGCTCTCCTGAATAAGGGAGCCAAACATATTTCTTTTTAAATGAAGATTTTATACTAGAATGCCCGTGGTTTTGCCAATGAGGATACAAAGCGGGCTTTCAACCGTATGGAACGTTCTCACGGGCCTGATATTGTTTGTCTGTCGGAACCTTTTGTGAGGATTTCTTCTATTTCAGTTTCTTTCTGGAGATCCTTGGGTTTAGTCCCTTTTGCTACTAATAATCGGGGATCTCAGGACCCCAATATCTGGTTTCTTTGTCATGTTGATTTCAGATTTCAAGTGGTTTCTTTAATTGAGCAGCAAAGCACTATTTTTGGCTCTTTCGAGGGAGTCAGTTGTGTTTTGACTACAGTATATGCTAAAACATCAATATCTGGCCATTGTATTCTTTGGAATGAGTTGGATGGCATTAAGGAGACTATTGTTCATGGGCCTTGGCTTGTCTTTGGGGATTTTAATTCCATTTTAGGAGATCATGAAAAAAAAGGTGTAATGCACCAAGCGTTACTTCTTGCTATGAGTTCCAGCAGATGTGCACAAATTGCAGTTTACTTGATATTGAGACTAAAGGCCTATCCTACACGTGGACTAATGGCAAAACAAATCACACGTGGCTTCAACACCGGGACTTCCTTTCAATGGTAAGAGATTTTTGGGGCCAAGTTCAGCTCTCAGGGTGTCCAATGTTTGTCCTTGCAGCAAAGCTTCGAGCTTTAAAGGGGTTTTTAAAGAACTGGAATAAGACGACTTTTGGAGATGTCAATCAAAGAGTGGAGGATACTAGAGAGGTGTTGGATGGTATTCAACATGAAATCTCTGCTCGGGGTCCTTCTCAGGAATTGTTCCACTGAGAGGAGGCAACCAATTCTAATTATCTTCTTGCGCTATCCATGCAAGATAGTTTCCTCCGTCATAAAGCTAGAGTCTGATGGTTAGTTGATGGTGACAGGAATACATCTTTTCTTCACAACATGATCAGGATTCAGAGACTACAAAAACCGTTGGTGTCTCTTAGGGTTGGCAATGTAATAATTTAAGACCAAGAGCTAATTGCGAGTAGAGTTGTTCAGCACTATACTGATGCATTCACTAAAGACCCTAATATTATAAATTCTGGACTAGTGGAAAGGGTGATCCCTAACCTTCTTACTTTGGAGGAAAATAATATCCTCGTTGCTCTCCCTAGCTCGAATGAGATTTATGCGACAATTTCATCAGCTATGGATGGTTTCAGTGCTCCTGGGCCAGATGGTTTTGGAGGATGTTTCTTTCAACACTGTTGGGGTGTGGTTTCTAATGAGGTGATTGCCGCAGTACAATCTTTCTTTGTTTCGGGGTTTATTCCACCTAATTTTAACTCCAATCTCATTATTCTTATTCCAAAGAAAGAGAATGCAGACAGACTTGCAGACTTCAGACCTCTTGCTCTTGCAAATTTTGTCTTTAAGGTGATCACTAAAATTCTTGCTGAAAGACTATGCTCAATTGCGATGATAATTGTTTTGCCAAGCCAGAGTGCGTTTATTAGAGGTAGATCCATAGCTGACTCAATTTTTTTGACCTCTGAGTGTATGAATTTATTAGATAGGTAGTGTGCGGGAGGAAATATTGATATTAAGCTTGACACTAGCAATGCATTTGACACATTAGATTGGGAATTTTTAACTCGAGTTCTACGATCTTTTGGTTTCTGCTCTACTTTTGTAAATTGGATTCAAAGTATTTTGCAATCAGCTAGACAATCTGTGTCAGTTAATGGGACACCTTATGGGTTCTTCAACTGCTCTAGAGGGGTTCGTCATGGGGACCCTTTATCTCCTCTTCTTTTCTGCCTTGCAGAAGAGGTTCTCAGTAGGGGGCTTTGTGATCTAGTGCGTAGGGGAAAAATCAAGAGCATCATTGCTCCTAAGAAGCTACAACCTCCTTCCAATGTCTTGTATGCAGATGACGTGATGATTTTTATGCAGGGCAACTCTAGGGGGCTACGGGCTCTAAATATTTTCTTCAGGAATATGCAGCAAACTCAGGGCAGGTGGTTAATAAAACAAAATCCTCTATTTTCTTGGCCAGAGATGCACGACCAAGAGCAATTGCTATTCAACATATTGTTGGCATTAGAGAAGGTTGTGTGCCTTTTAATTATTTGGGGATCCCAATATTTTTTGGGAGGCCTAAAACGGCATTCTTCAGGCCTATTGCAGACAAGGTTCACTGCAAATTAAGTTCTTGGAAAGGCATGCAGTTATCACAAGCGGGGCGTCTGCAACTTATTTCTTCTGTCATCCAAAGTTTATTGGTTTATAGCTTTCAGGTCTATCATTGGCCACGTGAATTGCTTAAGAAAGTGCAAGGTTGGATGCGCAAGTTTTACTGGTTTGGGGATCCTCTGAAGAAGGGCGCTGCTTTGGTTGCTTAGGAAATGGTAACAGGCACATCTTGTTCTTCAGTGTTTCTCCGAGCTAGGTTCTTAAAAGAGAATCTAGACACTTATTCTTATTATCAACGATCATCTGTTTGGACCGGTTTGAGGCAATTATGGTCTGCATTATTATCAAACTTGAGATGGCAGGTAGGTAACGGCATGAATATATCTTTTTGGAAAGATAATTGGCTCGGTAGCTCTTTAGTAGTCAACTTGAATATTGATCATTCAGTTATTCCGTTCCTTCAAGATTGTGTTGGTGATTATATTGTGCAGAATCAATGGAACCTTCCCTTAGAGTTTCTTGAGAACTTTCTAGAAGCATCTAATGATATTATGAAGATTGACATTCCAGAGGCTGTTTTGGAGGATACTGTGATCTGGCCTACTACCTCATCTGGTTCCTTGACTGCAGCAGAGGCTTATACTTTTCTTTAGGACCCGAATGTTCCTCTTGAGTGGGGAATGGCTATATTGCACAAAGCATTGCAACCCCGAAAAAGCATTGTTTGTTGGAAAGTTTTGCATCACAAAATCTTGGTTGATGAGATCATGTAGCGAAGAGGTAAGATTATTTGCTCTCAATGCTCACTCTGTCAATCGAATGTGGAATCTATACAACATCTTTTCTTTAATTTCCCTATTCTTCATGACGTATGGACTTGGTTTTTTGACATGTTCCGCCTATAGCACCAAGCGATATTTTCTTTTTAGGGGCTCTTCTCTCTCGATTTATTAAACCAACTTCCTTTTGCTTCAAAACTTTTATGGAGGTTAGCTGTTTGCAATCTGTTTTGGTGTATATGGACTAAAAGAAATAAAATAAGGTTTGATGGGAGAGTGTTTGTTTCTTGGCTATTTAAACAGTTCTTCATTAATTCGTTCAAGGAATCAGCGCTGTGTTACTTTGTTCCTTGTGCTCGAATAGCATCTGCAGCGCCGGTTTATTCATTGTTAGGAGTCTCTCCACTCAGAGCAAAGGCCCTAAAGTTTATACCAGTGGTTTGGGAGGCTCCTCCATCGGGTTGGATAAAGGTAAATACGGATGGTTCATTTTCAGGCCCTATAAGAGCAGGTTTTGGGGGTGTGTTCAGAGACTCTGAGGGGCTTTTTCTTGGGGGTTTCTCATATAATGCTACGGTGCCAAGTGCTATTGATGCTGAGATTCTCGCGATTATTGAAGCAATTAATGTTGCTTTGGTCCGTCGCTGGACTCATATTTGGTTGGAAACGGACTCAATATTGGCACTCCGGTACTTCAAGAACCCTGGTTCAATACCATGGAGATTGCGTACCTCTTGGATGAATTTTCAGAATGACGTATATCTTTAGAGAAGGGAACGCTTCAGCTGACAAATTTGCCCGTTATGGAGCCTCAAATGTTGGTGCAGTCTGGTGGAGAACCTTACCCTCTTCCTTTCTCGCAGAGTTTGGTAGAGACTTGTCTTCAAGAATTAATTATTGCTTCTCTTAGTTTAGGTTTTCCCGTAGATTTATAGTTTGTCCTTTGTTCTTGTCAGATTGTTTTTTTTCGTACTATTTATGTATTGTTCCTTTGCAAGTTCAGGTATGCCCGGCTTGTTTCTTTGCGGCTCTTGGAAGTGAATTTGGCCTAGTCCCCCCTTCCTCTTGTACCTTTCTTCTATTTGAATAAAATTTCGACTTCCAAAAAAAAAAAAAAGTATCCACCCCCAACAATCACACACAACACACTTTGTCCAATTTGCTACCAATTAACTTAGTTGAAGACACTCAGATTTGCTTGGTACGCTTGAACACAACCTATTACTCTTTCTTACTTTGTACGCTAGGCAGGAAGTGCTCTACACCTAGATTATTCCCAAGCAATGCAACCTAAAGGTACGTTTATTAGATTAAACATGCAGAGATCATTAAGTTTGAAAAGAGTTTGAGCAATCACTAGGCATCGCAAATAACTTAGAGCCTTGCTAAACCTAGGGTTTTGTTTACTTGCTAGTGAAAACTATCAATTACTTCTCTAGATAATTTGAGGAATCCAACTATTGATCCAGGCATCAAACAATCAAAGTATTAGAACCCTAGAATGCATACTAAGTAGGCCTCCAAAGCACACAAACATAGAATTCACCAATGAAAAATCGGTAAACAAAACCTCAATTTTATTAATTGGAAAACAAATTGAATATCAAAGCACGTTATGGATCATGTCTAGGGGCTTCAACTGCCCCCTAACTACTGGAAATTTAGTTACACATAATTGGAATCAAAAACAAAAAAATAATGAAAAAGGGAGGAAGAAGAAGAGAGCCCGAGCTGCTGCAGATTGATCTCCGTTTATATGCTTCGAGGTTAGGAAATCCAAATTAAACCTAAAAGAATTAGGGTTCACGTGCTTAGGTGGAGTTTTCCTATTGGCTCTTGAACTTGATGACTTATTCTAACCATTCACATCATGCCATTTGTCAATCATAAGTCGGAATATGAAGCACAAACTCGTCCTCGGGCTTCTTGGTGTGATTTGGGCCTCGAAACATAAATTCCCGTCCAACCTCATATTCACGCACAGCCTGACCTCTTGTACTAAATTGGCCATAACTTCCTCTAGAAAAATGATATTGATGAGCTGTAAAAAGATTCAGAAACTAGACATCCGAGGCTATCCATCAATATAAAGATCATCTTCTGTATCGTTCTGAGCTGGTCTCAGTGCTCTGTAGAAGTTAACTGATCTGCACAGGCAGATTTCCCGATTTTGCTTTTCAATCCCTCTTTTACTTCTTTTCTTGTTCTTTACTCCAAGATACCTATAAAACAAATAAACAAAGTAAATAACTAGAAAATACACTAAATTAATATAGAAAATTACACACAAGTGTCAGTTTGAAACTTAAATTAGTTATAAAGCCACCAAAGTTTTTTTTGTACACATTAGGCCAGTTATAGCTTGAAGTTATTTTCACCCTGACAATTTTACCCTTCGTGAAGAAAACTAACTTCATGATCGGAGCCAAACGAAAAGAAATTCATTTCCTCTCTCTCTCTCTCTCTCTCTCTCTCTCTCTCTTTCCCCGATCTCTTTTCTTCTTCTCTTTCCTCTGTAATCACCAGAAAGTATCAACTCCGGCCACCATCTCTCATCACCGTCACCATCAATTGAACCACAACACAAACCTGACCAAAGCCTAGCCATCCCATCGCCGATTAAGGCACGATGCTCTCTCCACACCTCTCCACCGCCCCGATTCCGACGACCACCTCCTCCGATCTGGTGAGATTCCATCTTTGATTAAGGGACGCTCTCTGCACACTTCTTCACCTCCCCGATTCCAACGACCACCGCCCCGAATCCGACGACCACCTCCTCCGATCTGGTGAGATTCCATCGTTGATTAAGGGACGCTCTCTGCACACTTCTTCACCTCCCTGATTCCAACGACCACCGCCTCCGATCTGGTGAGATTCCAAGCTTTCAAAACCTCGAAACAGCGCCGCCATGCCTGAAGACAACGACAAAGCTCCGATCGGAGCTCAAATCTCTTCGATTCTCTACTCGCCTCTAGCTTCTCTGTGAACTCGACCTCGTGCTCGAACTTAGGCGTTGAGATTTCTTGCCAGCAAATTGTTGCCTTCGGCCTTCTTTTGCCTCACCGACTCGGTCTACCTATGTCTGACCTGCAACTCGAAGATCCACGGTGCCAACAAGGTCACGTCACTCCACCAGTGCGTGTAGATGTTCAAGGTCAGCAAGCAAGCTCCGATTCTCTACTCACCTCTGGTTTCTCTATGGATTGTGGCATGTGAATATTTATTGACTGGTTTGTTGTTGATTTCAAACGATTTGGCAAAATTTGCACCCAATTGGATTTGTGTTTGTTGAAATTAGGAGTAATAGTTTTCTCAATCTTCGGGAGTAATTTTGTTTAGTTTGGTAGTACCTTTTGGTGCTGGTAAGAGTAGTTTTTGGTATTGATTATAGTGGCTTTTGTTGTTGGAGACGGTAGTAATATGGACAATATTTTTTCTTGTTGGTGAGCGTAGTTTTTACTATTGGTGACAGTAGTTTTTCTTGTTAGTGAGAGTAACTTTTTCTTCTGGTGACAGTAACTTTTGGTGTGGGTGACAGTAGCATTTGTGATATCGCCGGAGACCTCACCGGAATAGATTAAGCAGTTTTTGGTGATGGTTAAGCAGTTTTTGGTGTTGGTGATAGTAGTTTTTGTTTATGGTGAAAGTAGCTTTTGTTGCTGGCGACAGTAGCATAGTGTCGGTGGGAGAGAGTAGCTTTTGTTGCTGGCGACAGTAGCTTAGTGTCGGTGGGAGAGAGTAGCTTTTAGTGTTGGTGAGAGTAGCTTTTGTTGCTGGCGATAGTAGCTTTTGTGACCTCGCCGGAGGTTGCAGGAAATCTCACCATAGTAGCTTTTATTCCTGGCAACAGTAGCTTTTGGTGTTAGTGACAGTAGCTTTTGTAGTCACCGGAGGTCGGCCTGAGACTCGCCGGAGTTGGCCGGAGACCCGCCGGAGTTGGCCGGAGGTCAACCGGAGACCCGCCGGAGTTGGTCGGAGACCTTGCCGGAGAGGAGAGAGAGAATGATTGTTGACTTTTTACTCTAGTGGTATTTATGTAAATATGTTGGTTTTTAATATCCAAAATATAACACCTTTTTTAATCTAGTGGCCTTATGAGGGAAAAAACTTGTTAGTGGCCTTATGACTAAAAAAACATTCAAAGATGCACTTATATGTAATTAACCCAAACTAATAAAGAAAGTATGGAGATTAACGCTATTAACATCGCATAAATATACTCTTATCACTTGTGTTTGACGTAAGCCTATAGAACAGTCAGTATTCTACATCCAAATTGAATAGTTTCTTGATGCACCGCAATTGAGCACATTGGCTTCAGAGACTGTTTCTTTACTATTTTTCATAGTTAGAATATTCTTGTTCTGATAGGCTCCTGAATAAAGGAGCAGAATTGTTCTAAGTGTAATAGCACCTATCAATCCTGATGGGAACTATATATTGTGCCATTTTGGCCTAAGTATTTTATTATGAATACAATCATTATCTTCCTTCAAAAATATTATCTTTAAACTTATATTTATTCGCTTTTTGGTGCCTATTCTCTGCTGCTCTCTGTTTGAAATGCCTTGTATTCTGTTCTCAGGTCGTAGGCAATAAAAAGAGCATTTTCATGGGGATCTCTCTCTTTGCCCATCTTCTGCAGTTCAAATGTTTGAAATATCTTGTTTCATGTAAATACCTATGAGACAAAGTTTAGCACTATTTGTCACCCGAAAGGTGACTACCAAGTACATAATTTCTCATATGGTAAAGTGAAAACTCACCGCCTGACGCTGAGAGAAAAGGTTTCACCCTTGTTCTTATGTGGTCTGTTATGCCAATTAATCGCACTCAAGATGGTTAACTAGTGAAAATATCAATCATATCGCTAAAGCTCTTCCTCAAATAATACTTTTATATTATATTGTTGCATTGTTCAAGTAAATCCAGAATATGTGTTTGTCCCAAACTCTAGGTTACTTGACCTAGTGCTAATAAGATTACATTAGAAGGATCTAGATTCCTATTCAATGTATGATTACTTTCCTTGTATGATTTGGATTCTATGCATTGTAATCTTCTATATAAAGAGACCCCTATTATCAATGAGAATATACAGCAAATTCCTCTCAATTTCAGTTTCTCTACAACACGTTATTAGCACGAGGTATAACCCTAGCCTTAGAAACCAAAACCCCATAAATTGATCAAGCTTCACCGGATTAGCGATGCCTGCACTACTACTACCCCCGCAGCCCCCGCATCTAAACTTAACGCTAACCCTACCAGGTTAGCCCTGCTTACCTTCTGCCCTCGCGCATGCTTGCCTGCCCTCACGACTGCAACTCCGCAGCCCCACCATATCGCTACCTCGCAACCTCGAGACTCCGCTACCCCGCGGCCTCGCGACTCAGAGACCCCGCGACCTTGAGACCCCTCGACCTCGCGACTCCTCGATCCTGCGACCTTGCGACTCAACGACTCCACGACCTCGCTTCTCCCCCACCTAGTGCCCTCGTGACTCCGCAACTCAGCTATTCCGCGACCCCCATGTCTCTGCAACCACGCTACAATCCTACAAGTCTGCTTGCTTGCACTAGGACTGAAGCTCGTCTCTAATCCTACGACAAGGACCATATACGTTTTGCAATCTTAAGAGGTAAACTTTTCTAAAAGTTCCCGTTTTTGAGTTTTTCTTATTTTCTCTTCTTTTCTCGGGGACTTGCAACCTCCCTTCTTCTACCCCCCTTTCTTCTTCATAGGGGAGACCAATAGCCAAACTGTGGGGGGTTCGTCCTCACTCTAAGCTTGGAGCTTGTAGAGTCCTCCAAACTTAGAGTTTGTTGAAAAGAAAACGATTGACCACATACATCATTGTTTCAATCTAATCCAAAACCTCTCTTGGAATCAGATTTTCTTGGAAGCGGCTACGCTCAAAAATCCCTAATTTCTTGGAAGCGACTACACTCATAAATTTCATTGTTTTCATGGTAGCCTTTTTCGCTCCGAAATTGACCATTTTTCTTGTTCTCTTTCAGGATGAGTAACCTGAACAAATTGAACTTTGCTCCATTGGGAACAACTGGCTCAGGATATCACAGGTGGGTTCGTGATATCCGCTAGCATCTCAAGGCCGATGGAATCTTGGATATGATTCTCGAGCCTAGTCAGGACGTGTTGACTATTGAGCAAACTCAAGCTTTGGAAGCAAATAGAGCAGCCTTAGAGGCAAATTAGGCGAAAGTTATCATCCTAATGACTTATCATATGGATGATTCGCTCCAGTATGAGTGTATGAATGAAGGAGACCCCAGAAGGCTGTGGGTCTCACTCGAAGAAAGATTTGGCAACGTCCGTGACTCCCTGCTTCCTGACTTAGAAATGAGATGGCATAGCCTCCGCTTCTGTGATTTCAAGTAAGTTCTTGACTACAACTTGGAAGTACTTCGCATTAAATCCTTAATGGAATTCTGTGGTCAAGAGATCACAGATGCAATGTTGATTGAAAAGACTCTCTCTACCTTCCCCGTCTCTACATTGATGGTTGCTATGAACTATCAAATCGATGTTACTGCAGGACGGATCACAAGGTTTCATGAGCTTATTGGAGCTATGAATGTCACTGAAAAGCATGACAACATCATTGTGAAGAACTATAATTCGAGATCCATGGAAACAGAATTTATTCCGGAATCCAATTATAGTCGCGCCCCTAAGAGACGGTGCCAAGAGCGAAACCCTAATCTTAGGGATACTTTGGGACGTCTTGGTCCATATAATTGCTCTGCTTGGGAAGGTCACCGCCAAAATAGGTAAACACGGAACCGAAGAGGTCAATGTGGAAAGAGAGAGGGAGATAACACCTCTGGCCATGTTGGTGGCGCCACCAACACTAAGAGCCATCTAAATTATGCTTTCAAAGTGCCTCAATCAATGGAGTTTGAGCAAAGAGATGTATGTTCTCGATGTGGAGTGTCTAATCATTGGGCACACATTTGTTGAGCTCGTGAAGAAATTGTCACCGCCTATAAAGCATATTATGAAGCAGGAGAGGCTCACTATGTGGAACAAGAAGATCAAGAAGATGATCTAGAGTGAATGGTTGAAGACTACAAATCTGGCTGTGATCAATAGATCGCCAATTCTGTTTAAATCTTTATTTTTCCAAGAGATGTAATAGGCAATTGCCATATACTTTGTTAGCTAGCATTTGGATTAGATTGTCCTAATGGTTAAGAGACAATGATGTACTCCGTTGGCTTATGAATACAATTTCGAGTTCTTTATGACTCCATTTTTTCTGAGCATATTACTTTTGTAACTACGATGGCTAGGCCATCAGTATTAATTCAAGGACATAGAATAGCCCAAGTTCCCTTTGCCAAAAGACACCTTGATTACTGTCGCAAAAACTCTCTACGCTCCTAGGGCAAATCGCACCTATGAATTGCCAACGGATTCCATGCGAAGATGCATGTAGAGAACGGAAATGAGTTCCTTTGCAATACCTCTAATGATTACGAACAAAGGCGCATCTTAGAGAAGTTTATGTGTCTTTCTAGTGGACATTATGTCACTATTCGAGCTATTAAATCCAATAAAGTTATGAGAGAAGATCTCTTAGATTTAGACACATATTGGCTTTGTCACGACATGATAGATCATCCTAGTCATGATATGATGATCCGTCTACTAAAGACTTCATACAGACATCCATTCTTCAGATTGAGAAGAAGCAAGAATCGAAAATTGATTCCAAGACTTAGTAAGACAGCAGCCACTGCAGCATCTGTCTCTGCAGCTATCTTGGGACGCCATAGGGCCACCCAAGTCCCTTGTGACAACGCCATAAATGGCGCTACCCATGGCCACGACGCCATAGATATCCCTCCCCATGGTCAAGATGCCATGGATGCCACTTTCCATGGTTCCAACGCCATGATGGGTGATGTAGTCACACATTTTGCTTCTAATAGTGCTACGAACGCTCGGGCCCAACCAAAATTCTCATTGGTTGCTTCTAAGGCCCCTCGCTCATTTTGCAAAGCCTGTTCCTTCTAGAAATTAGGACTGAGACCGTCATACGCAAAGGATCCCAAAATACTCATTCTGTTCTTACATATAATCTATGGGGATTCTGTAGATTGATTCAACCAACCTGGGGACGTAAAAATATCTCATGATCTTGGTTGACAAGCAACCACGTTGCTCACGTGTTGTGCCATTATCCACTTGTAAATGCTGCTTATATTACACTCCTAGCACATATCATATGACAACAGGCTCACTCCCCGAATCATCCTATTCAGTCAATTGGATTTGACTATGCTAGAGAGTTTACATCGAAGACTTTCAATGATTATTGCATTGGGACTGATGTTAGACATCATATTCCCATGTACACACCTAAATGGTCTCGTGGAAACGACTACGATGGTAGCTCGAAATTTGGTAATGCGCACCAATCTCCTTATATCCGCTTAGAGTGATGCAATATTGCATGTAGCTATGATAATTCGTCTACGACCCACCGCCACTCAATCTATCTTTGCATTACAGCTAGTGACTGGGTACAAGTATTGTACTTATGCATATTTGAGTGTGTCATTTATGTGCCAATTGCGCCACCATAGCGCTCTATGATGGGTTTTTACAAACGAATAGGTAACTACGTTGGATTTGAGCCTCCAACAATCGTTTGCCACTTAGTGCCCTTGTTAGGCGATCTCCTTACCGCTAGATTTGCGGATGTCACTTTGATGAGACAGTTTTCCCGTCATTAGGGGGAGATAAGAACATGAATGTTTAGCAGGAACGATAGGAGTTGTTATGGTCTGTCCCCACTATGTCCCATCTCGATCCCTATTAAACTGACGAGATCACACATCTGCTGAAAATATGCCTGCAAGGAAGGACGTCCCTACAAGAGGACGTAGCGCCACCCTACACGGAGGTAGGCATGGTGCCAACGCCAAAGAAAGTAGCACTCTAGTGTTACAGGCCATGGCCTCAGCAAGGATGCGTGGGAGGCCCGTGCGTTCGAAGGATACTTTGACACATTCTAATCCTTTGATCATCAAGACTCAAAATCCGTCTCATGAGAATCTTCCAGATTATGGTTACCGTTGGGGGATGCCTCAACGTCAGAACCTATTCCTGAGAATATAGAGCTCTATGAAAATTACACTAGTATACATGAGACGTGGGATAGAAACTCTATCATAATTGATGATGTAGTCGAGCATTTCATTGAGCATGAGTTTGTTGAGTCTGATGATATCGAGCCACGCTTCGTTGATGAATGAATGCCAATATAGAGAGATTTAGCCTAAATAGAAAGATGCGATTCAGGTTAAGATGGATTCTCTAACGAAGAGGAAGGTTTTCAAGCCAGTGATGCCAACACCTCCTAACATAAAACCTATTGACTAATAGGTCTTCGTTAGAAAGTGTGATGAGAAAAAGAGATGACATTCTTGCCTTATGGCGCAAGGCTTCTCACAAAACGCCCTGGAATCGACTACGATGAGATATATTCTTTCGTAATGGATGTCATTGCATTCCACTACCCTGTCAGTTTGGTAGTTTCTGAATAACTGATTATGCAGCTTACAAATGTGGTCACTACGTATCTCTATGGGGATCTAGATACGGAACATACATGAAGGTTCATGGTGAACTTCATTTACCCAAGTCAAGTGGCTCCAGACCACGGAGTGCGTTTGCAATAAGATTGAAATGCTAACTAAAGTGACTACTTGATTGGGAATGGATATGCTCGCGCGTTTTCATAAAAAGTTTCGGATTCTATCGTGGTTCATGTTGGACATGATCCTCATTGGAAGCCCTTAAAGAGTTAAGGCAAACCGCTGAACACTTGAAATCCGATTTTAAGATGAAGGATTTTGGGAGAACATGATTATGTCTCGGTTTGGAACTTGAGCATCGTGTTGATAGATACTTAGACATTTTGACAAGGTCAAACCTTCAAGCACCCCCATGATCGTTCGTAATCTTGGTCCTGAAAATGATCCTCTTCGTTCTAAGGATGATAATGAAGATGTGCTAGAGGCATAAGTGCCTTACTTAAGTACAATAGGCGCATTATTGTACTTAACTCAATGCACAAGACCGGACATCTCATTTGCAGTGAACTTGTTAGCTAGATGTAGCTATGCGCTAACGTGACGCCATTGGATTGATGTAAAAGATATCTTTCGATACTTGAGATGTATGATTGATATGAGCTTGTTCTATCTCTACAAAGAGATGATGGATTCAGACCCATCACACACCAGGAACACTGATTTGATACATATTTACACAAGAGTACGTATCGTTGTCAAAATAGGGAAATATTGTGCCCAAAGTTATCGTACCGCAGGGATTAGTGGCTAACCCAGAATCCTTGGGTAGTCGGAAATAAAGACACTTAGCAAACAAAGAAAAGAAAAAGAAAATAAATAAAAATGCTAATCTAAGGCACCAAGCCCTAGCAATGCTCGGTTTTGGTTCTGACCAAAGCCTAATCACAACTAAGAGCCTGGTGATGATTATGTACAATGAGTTGAAATACAATATTTTGAGAGATGATTTTAGATTAACAAAATGATTAAATACTGTTTACCCCCTATACTTATAGGGTTTCATCGTTTCAGTCCCTGACCTTCGAAATTCACTTAAAAAGTCCTTGAACTCTCAATTTTCTCCCAATTGGTCCCTGCTGTCAAAATTTTCTATTAAATTTGCCAAAAAAAGTCTATTATGCCCTCACTTTTATTTATTTTTTTTAAATTTATTTTTTTCTCTCTTTTATTTCTTTTTTTCATTTCACCTCTTGAAGGTGTGTGGATTGGAACCATCTTGATGAGGAGATGAACAAAAGGATGCGAGAAAGCCGGAAGAAGAAAAAAAAATAAAAAAGTAGAGGAAGAGAAAAAAAAAAATTGGAAGTAATTGAGGGTATAATAGACTTTTTTAAGGGAAGATAACGGAGTTTTTGATGGCATGGACTAATTAGGAGGAAATTGGGAGTTTAAGGACTTTTTAGGTGAAATTCAAAGGTCAGGGACTGAAACGATGAAACTCTATAAGTATAGGGAGTAAGCAGTATTTAACCCTTAACAAAATGTAATGAAATGAAAAGCAATTAATAAAAATGCAAAGACATTAATAAAAGTGTAACCAAATAAATGGGAATGTCGGGTGCTAGGGAGGTTCCTTTACCAAATTTCATGTGTCGGAAGCTAATCTAATTTAGATGCAAATTTTCTATTTTGGCGGTAGTCGTATCCAAGGTGGTTCAAGGCTCAAGGACCGAAATTCCCTTTCATGGTATTCCTACTCCGGTTCAAGAGTCGTATGAACTCACTTGGCATGAATTAGAGCAGGTTCAAAGGTCACTAATTTACATTAAGAGGCGTAGAGATCGAGGAATTAGACTACTAAGCGACCCGCCCACGCAATCATGCAACGGGTGTAAATCACCATGCTTATAATCCATCGAATACGAAATTGAGGTTTCTAGCTTAGGAATTAGAGGGGGTCAAGACTCTAATTCCATCCTAGACATGCTCAAAATACACACCCTAGAGTTGACTAGACTCCTAGACATGCATTTTAAACCAACAAAAATAGATATAAGCATCCATCATATGAAAATTACATCATTACATTAAATTAAACATCTTTTACACAAAATTTGGGTCAGGGATACAACCCTAACCCCCAACAAGGAAATTACTCACAACCCATAATCATAGACATCAAAATTACAAAATTCAAATAGTAAAGAGTAGATAAGTGTAGGAGAAAACAAGTATAGTCACAAATAGCTAAAAAGCTAGCATGACTAGCTTTGAATTACAACTCCCACAAAATACCCAAATATTGAATCTTGTAGAGGAGAAGTCTCCTTGATGGATCCTTGAAGCTTTGTGTGAGTAATCCTTCAAATCTCAAAATAAACTAAAGAAAAGATGGGAAAATGGTGAAGAAAGATGGGGAAGAGAGCAGCTGCTCTGTTTGGGTTGAGTGCGGCGCTGCTGTCTCTAGGGTGATCTCCAATCTGTCGAAGAGTGAAGGGATGATTATATATGGTGCTGCAGTCTGAGGGTTAAATAGGCACGTGAAAGCATGTGAGGTGAGAGTCATCTTTGTGGAGAAAAGAGGAGCTAAGGTTGCTACGTGTCAAAAATGGAATGGCTGCACCCATTGATTAATTGAACCATTATTAAGTTGCTTGCCTCCCCTCCCCCTGCACGTGCTTGGCTTCTACGGTTCAACCAAAGCTTGATTAATTAAGCTAATTAATCAAGTGATTAATTAACTTAATTAATTAAGCTGCATTATTTTTTTTCTTTTCTTTTTTTGTCTATTCCTTTCCTTTCTCTTCTTCTTGCAATTCCACACAAATTATCGGAGGCAATTGGATTCCGTTCCTTCATGCCATCAATCATGGTTCACTTGGTGTTAGGTTTTCGTCTTTTTGTGGTAAACTCTATTTTGCTCAATTTTCCACCATTTTCTCTCGATTTCCATAATTTTGCTTATTTCTTACACAATAAATAAAAATGGATTAATAACATAATAATTGACTTGAGGATTAACTTATTTCTAGAGTTTTGGATACAATTACATGCATATAAATGCGCGTAATCACACCCCCACACTTGAACTTTGCTTGTCCTCAAGAAAACTAAATGAAATATAATCCGAAAACCTACTAACTCAAACATAAGTAAAATGTGGTATTAGCATTTCCAACCATAACCCTCGGAGAACTAATTATGTAGATGATCATGAAGTCGACAAACCATAGCATAGGAATTATGAATTTGTAAGACAATTAAGATGCACGTGTGAGAAATGCACAAGTATATGCATGTGTTGACCACGTGTCAAATTAATCCAGCATAATCAAATAGGCACATAGAAGACCCGATACAACACACTAAACTCACAAATGTTCACTAAATATTACCACTAAAGTGTTTAGGGGTTACATGTATTTCACTCTAAAGCAATTTCACAACACGTGCCGCCATATGCTTGCTTTTCGATCTCATCTCCGCTAGGTAGTCCACAACTTTCAAGATCAAGAGGTCTTTTATTTGGTTGTAATGGAGCTAAGGGTAAGTGGCTAATAGAAATGAAAGATAAGGAAAGACAAAGTCCATGGAAATCGGTGAAGCAATTCTCTCTTGCAGAGATATATGACTTTGCATTCAAATGCTAACTCACTCACTCTAATCTCAATGTACAACCCACACTATACAACATAATACTCTTTCTTTCTCTTTTCTTTTCTTCACACAACTTACTTTATATATATATATATATATATATATATATATATATTTTTTTTTTTTTTTTTTTTCTTTCTTCTACTTTTCTTTTTTCTTGAACTTTATTTTTATTTTCACAACTTCTTCCTCTTCTTCTTCTTCTTCTTCTTCTTCTTCTTCTTCTTCTTCTTCTTCTTCTTTGGAACTCTTTCGAAACTTTCTTTTCTATTCAAAATCACTCACCCCCACACTTATTCTTTTGTAACCTCACACTTTTGACTTTTTGTTTCTTTTGAAGCTCTCAAACATAAAGTCATTCTCTTGAATCGCTTCACCAACTACCATGGAAGGGTAGGATAAAAGTGTATAGGCTAGGTAGGAATTTGTGGTGCAAATGAACAAAAAGGCTAAATATATACATAGGCTCAAAATGGCAATCTAGTGGTAAATATCTTTGGGCATATGCTTCTTTGGCCATGGTGGTATATAGTCCTAATGCCTCAATCCTTTCTATCATGTCGCAAGCTAAAAATAGCCTCGAGATGTCTCAAGCAAGTTCTAGATACGCAATGTCATGAAATTATACACACATGAAAGAATAAGTGAATGAACGATGCAAACACTATAGATATAGGCACAAAAGCTCACAAATAAGGCATGCAAGTTAATCGAATAATCTATATGCTTCTCTAACTATGATGAAAGAACCTAACATAGGCTATGTGCACACATATAATCAAGCATAGATCACATATACACTCAATCACAAAACAAATTCACAGTAGTAGATCATGCTTAATCTTTCCGCAATCATAACAAGTTAAGTCTATGTCTCGTCATTGGGGTTGGAAAAGGCATTAACCACTAACTTCTAATTACAAATAGCTATCTTTTTTTTTTTTAAGGGCGCCCAAGCCCTCACCCCTACACTTAAAACCAACATTGTCCTCAATGTTGTCAAGTGAGCTCGAAAGCTAAATCGAAGTCAGAATTAGGCATGAGAGTGAAGTCCGGGCGAAGGCACAAGAAAAACCTACACAAATATACTAAACTAAATGCAGAGAAAAGTTACGGAAAACCCCCTTTGTCGACCCTCCATTGCTCATGACCTTCGGAGAAGACTAATAAGAGACACCAACCTCAAGGCACAAGGCCTTGACTTCCTCAACGTATGCTCCATAATAGCTCTAGGTGCTCATGAAAGATCGACACCATTGAGAAATATATAGTGTCCAAGGAGCAATGCGTCACAAGTAGGCCACCAAAGAATAAGGACAAGGTCCTCCATTAAGATCATGGCCTTGAACACATCCAACACACTCCATGACTGTCCATAGACTATCCTCCAAAGATGAAATGAAGTGCCCGAGTGAACAAAACTAGTGAGTGCAGAAAACTTTCTAGCAATGACATTTCTGTCTTCAAATGCCCATATCTCATACTCAGAAAGAGACAATTAAGTGAGACCACTTGGAATGAAAAGTAGACTCAGAGAGCTTTCTATCCATATGAAGTGAGCCACATATCTTCAACTGAGATGAAAACCCAAGCCGGTCAAAATTTTCCGATCTGTCATGAAGTCTTCTGCTGACCCTCAATCACCAAAACAGAAATATCTTAAGCTCCATTGGTGCAAAGAGGGTAAGACCAACTCGTTCGTAATCTTGGTCCGAAAGGGATCCTCTTCATTCGAAGGATGATAATGAAGATGTGCTAGAGGAATAAGTGCCTTACTTAAGTATAATAGACGCATTATTGTACTTAACTCAATGCACAAGATCAGACATCTCATTTGCAGTGAACTTGTTAGCTAGATATAGCTATGCGCCAACGTGACACCATTGGATTTGTGTAAAACATATATTTCAATACTTGAGATGTATGATTGATATGGGCTTGTTCTATCCCTACAAAGAGATGATGGATTCGGACCCATCACACACCAGGAACGCCGCCAACACTGGCATGCGTCCACTATCCCCATCCCAAAATGATATGTGTTTTGGAAGGTTTTGCTGATGTTGGGTATCTCTCTTACCCACACAAAGGTCATTCCCAAAATGGTTAAGTGTTCACCATAGGTAAAGACTGTGATATCTTGGAGGTCTACAAAAATAGACCCTAGTCGCTATATCTTCGAACAATGCAGAGATTATTGCTCTTCACAAAGTGGTTCAAAAATGTATATGGATTGGATTCATAATTACGCATGTTTGAACAATTGTGGTTTGAAGTCTACCACAGATGAGCCTGCGAGCATTTAAGATAATGTTGTTTATTTTGAATAAAGAAGCAAAGGCTACATCAAAAGTGACAACACCAAGCATAATCAGTAACAACAGACTCTCCTCAATATCAGACTGAACTAGGTTCGATCTGAGGACAGTGTAACAGACTTGCTCACTAAGTCATTACTTAAATTCCACTTTCGAGAAACATGTTGGTAGCATCTTTTGCGGAAGTTATCCGAACTCCCATGACCGTTGTCATCAGGGGGAGATGCAGACATCAGGGCGAGATGTCTGCATGTATAGTCTCGAAACGTGAAGGGTGCATGTGCTGTGCTATTTTTCCCCTTCGACAGAGGTTATTTTTGTCCCACTGGGTTTTTGTTACTCGACAAGGTTTTTAATGAGGCAACGAGAGAAACACCACATTTGGGCGACACAATGGGGAGTGTTCAAGTAAATCCAGAATATGTGTCTGGCCCAAACTCTAGGTTACTTGACCTATTGGTAATAAGATTACATTATAATGATCTAGATTCCTATTCAATGTATGATTACTTCCCTTTGTATGATTTGGATTCTATGCATTGTACTCCTCTATATAAAGAGGCCCATATTATCAATGAGAATATATAGCAAATTCCTCTCAATTTCAGTTTCTCTACAACATGCATCAATTTATCAGGCAAACTTTAACTCAATACAGTATGAAGATGCTAAGGCACTTGAACATTGCAAGGCAAAGGAGTTTACATAGAAAGACCAGTGACGCACTGAAGTAGCTATGGCACATGGGATTTAAGGTCTTGCACGCCATAATCTTGGGGAGGCATTCACATAGAGACCTCTCAATTTCAGTTTCTCTACAACATGCATCAATTTATCAGGCAAACTTTAACTCATTACAGTATGAAGATGCTAAGGCACCTGAACACTGCTAGGCAAAGGAGTTTACATAGAAACACCAGTGACGCACTGAAGTTGCTATGGCACATGGGATTTAAGGTCTTGCACGCCATAATCTTGGGGAGGCATTCACATAGAGACCTCCATCAATTGGTAGGGTGACCATGGTCTTGTAAGTGACCGCTTTTTTCTCATCAGCTAGCTTGAATATATAGCTACCTAAAAGAATAGCAGAAAAGATCTTCATCTGCGTATAGGCATGTTCCTTTCCAAGACAAATTCTTGGACCAGCCTGCATGTAAGCACAGAATCTCATCATAAATCACATTAAGTAGCTTCTTTTGCTTTATGTTTTAACAAGATGTGCAACAGCTAGTAGTGAGTGAATGAGTGATTTCAATATATTTTCTTACACTGAAGGCTATGAATTTGTAAGGGCTTTCGTCTTGGAAAAGACCATTTTCATCAAGCCATCTCTCTGGCCTAAACTCTTCTGCATCATCTCCCCATAGAGATTTCATCCTTCCCATTGCATAAGGTTGGTATACCACCATGTCCCCCTTTTTGACACTAAATCCATCTGGCCAGGTATCATCAGAAAAACACATCCTTGTGTTCTATAAATGGCAACATCAGACAAACAAACTTGTTAAGAAGTACAATACATTATTCAAATCCAGATATGTGAGGAATTGTAGCATTACAAGTATCAATTGATGCATATTAGATTTACCTACCATTGGAACTGGAGGATAGAGCCTGATTGTTTCACTTAAAGCTGCATGGAGGTATTGCATTTTGTTCAGGGCTTCTTGATTAAGGCTTGCTGCAAGCCCATCAACACTTGAATTATCTTTCAAATTTATTACTTCTCTAACTTCATGTGCAATCTTTTCTTGTATTTGAAGATGCTTGCACATCATATAAACAAACCATGAAAGAGAACTAGCTGTCGTGTCTTGTCCAGCGACAGTAACACAGAGGACGATGTCTCTCAGGTACTTTGGATCAGTATCTTTCAATTCCAAACGCCTTGAAACCAAGTCTCTTTTCTTCAGCTACCATTATTCCTCATTACATTAGTAATGATAAGTACCAAATTAATTCACTGTATAAGCAATAACAAGCAGGATGGCATGGAAGGTAACTCACCAATAGGTTAACTTCTGGATTCTGGATGGTTTCAATCTTGCTATTGATTAATTTATACACAAATTGATCAACCACTTTGATGTTTTTCTTTAGCTCTGCTTCCTTACCGATGTTTAAGAAACGTTTGATCTTCCAGAATACATCAATTAACCGATACAAGGCAGCTTCTTGCTCCGATTCAAAAGCATGGGTAAACCGGTTGGCTTCTACATCTTTTCCACTCATGCTGTCTAGTTCGATACCAAGTACAATCTTGATGATTGAGTCTAAGGTTGCTTTCATAAACAAATCCTTCCACAAAATACAAGATTTATGATATATCAAATAGATATAACAACTTAAGACCAAAAACTAAAACAAATAAAACAATTGAACCTTCCTTACATGCATGTTTCACATGCAAGTTTTTTTTTTCACTGAAACATTGTATCTCATTAAAAACTCTTGGATTATCAGTTAACTGAATAACTTTTATTTAATGCTAAGTCAGCTGTCACATGAACTGGTTTCTGCCGGTAATAGAAAGGGATGGTGAAATTCCTATATCTTACATTTATTAACAAAAGCTCTACATTAAAATTGTTGTGGTTCAGGTGGTGAAGGCATTGGGCTATTTCCTCTCATCTATATGCAATGGCTTTTGTTTGGGTAACACTGAAGTCCTCAATGGGCCTGTATGTCTTATTTAATAACAATGTAATGTGATTAGTGAAACACAGAAACGTTGCAAACATACTTGGATCTCTATTGCTTGGTTGCTGGTTATATCTTCATAAATTATGCTGGCAAGTTTAACTGCATTAGTTCTGAAAACTGCACAGCTGAAGTCTTTCACTACTTTTGTTGAGAATTCAGCACTCATCACCTTCCTCTGATGCTGCCATTTTTGCCCATCCACTGCGAAGATCCCATCGCCCACAACATCTGATATAATGCTGTATATATACGACCCCTGCAGCATGTTGGAACTATAACTCGAATGGCAAATACGTATAAATTTAACTTCTATATATTTAAGCATTACACATCATACCTTGCCATAATTAGTAAAGTTTGTTTTGAGCACATATTCCACATTTGCAGGATCTGCTGTGTAAACCACACCTTTGAAAAAGTCGAGCATTCTGTAAGTTTTGTACTTGCATGCAAGCTCAGTCATGTAATGGTGCACCCTGGGGAAATTGATCAGTTGGTGCACGATAGTTCCTGCAATAGGATGGTATCTCTTGTTCTTGTTACGCAATCTTCGAGCATGGTCTCTAACCAAAACTATAGCTAAAACTAACGCTAAACTTAATGCTACCACCGTGGAAGCAAAATCCATGATAGTGTTAATGAAGAATGTTAAGAGTAGCAGAGGAAGAAAGCTTTTCTGTTTGTGCCGACATCCTATCCAACCATCCCAAGCTAAATATATGCACGGGAATTCGGCAGTTATTGAACAATAATGAAGTGAACAAGGCTCCACTCCAATTATACACGTTTGGGGACCGATGAATAATGGCATTGAACCTAGCCTGTTGGTCTGATTTGGAAAGAAATGACATGGCTGGCCAAATCTCCATCGCACGTTCCTTATCACGAAAGTTTTTCTAGATTGCTCTGACTAATCATTGAAGCTAGATTATGAGTTTCTATCATGATTTTACATTTTCCTGGCTCTCTCATGCATTTTTTTTGTCAACATTTTTCATGTGCCCGTGGTTTGCTTACGGGATAACTCAACTTGTGCTCCGGGACAGAACAACAGTGAATGGAGCAAATGATTGGTGGTCCAATAGCCCGTGATAGATAAAAGACGTGTTTTGTGTAATCTTTTTTTTTTTCCTGTGTGTGTGTGGGGACTTGACAAAATTTCACTAGACCATGCATGGTAATTGAGCACAGCCAAGCTATATATAGACATGTGTTGTGGCGTGAGGTCTAATCACTACTGTAGCAAAAATTACTTTCAAGCTCAATGCTACAGCAGCGGAGAACAAATCCATGTCAACAAAAGGAGCAGTTGTCTTTCTCATTCGATTTCAATTGTTATATGGGTTTGGAGATGGGCAAGGCTTGGACGAAACAAGCTGATATCCACCATTGATCGGACATTCGGACCTCATTACCAACTGCGAATGCAACCATGCTTTGAGGCCGAAAGCACATACCACTTTACCTTACGTTATTTACGTACCCATTACCCAACTATACTGAATCTGCTATGGTGTCTTGTTCTATTTGTTGATCGGATTTCAAATGTAGCCTTTTCTGTTTTGTTTATCACTATTACCTAGCTAGGCTTTTTTGCAAAGGCTTTTTTGGTTAGGGGTCATCAACGGGCCGGGCCGGGCCGGGTCTTGCCATATTTTTAAATAATTGCGGGCCGGGCCGGGCTTTATTAAAAATCAAAGGATCCAAGCCCGTCCATATAAAGCGGGCCTTGCGAGCTTTTTCGGGCCGGGCCGGGCTTGGCCTTGCGGGCTTTTTTGGGCCGGGCCTTGCGGGCTTTATTTATAAATAAATATTTAAAGACACAAGTTTTTTTTTTTAATCAAGCTTTGGAAATTCAATGGATAATGATCAAATACAACCAAAGATAATAGATCTATATAACTATATTGTACCAAAAAAAATCTATATTTATATATAGATACTAATTTATTGATAAATAAATTTTTAAAGACACTAATTTTTTATAAACATATATTTATATATCATACACTCCAAAGAGCAACCCCTATCAATTCAAAGAAAATGGAAAAACCGACCGTTGGATGGGTTTATTACAATAAATTATGAGTATGGTAAAAAATTTAGCCAATTTCACCATATTTTAGAATCCGATCGGATTGGTCAACCGTAGTCACTTCTATGTTTTATTGTTTGACCGATGGCGTTGCAACCGCGAAACGTGCTTATTTTTTCACATCACGTTTGTATATATTCCATCGATGGATGTGCGTGGACATAAGATAAAAAAAATTAATTTTAATTACAAACACATTGGTGTATACCAATTTTATTCCTTTAGTTGTATGACTTATACATTGCATTTAAATTGTTTAGGTTCATTCTAAAGCAACCATGAAGTAGAAAATGAATTCGGAGAAATCAACCGCTCGATGGAGAGATTGTAATGTTTTATGGTGATTGTAGAAAATCTAGCCAATTTCGTTATTGTTTCGAATTCGATCAACTAGGTCAAACGTAGTTACTCTTATAAACCTATATTTATATATCATACACTCCAAAGAGCAACCCCTATCAATTCAAAGAAAATGAAAAAACCGACCGTTGGATGAGTTTATAACAATAAATTATGAGTGTGGTAAAAAATTTAGCCAATTTCACCATATTTTCGAATCCGATCGGATTGGTCAACCGTAGTCACTTATATGTTTTATTGGTTGACCGATGGCGTTGCAACCGCAAAACGTGCTTATTTTTTCACATCACGTTTGTATATATTCCATCGATGGATGTGCGTGGACATAAGATAAAAAAATTAATTTTAATTACAAACACATTGGTGTATACCAATTTTATTCCTTTAGTTGTATGACTTATACATTGCATTTAAATTGTTTAGGTTCATTCTAAAGCAACCATGAAGTAGAAAATGAATTCGGAGAAATCAACCGCTCGATGGAGAGATTGTAATGTTTTATGGTGATTGTAGAAAATCTAGCCAATTTCGTTATTGTTTCGAATTCGATCAACTAGGTCAAACGTAGTTACTCTTATAAACCTATATTTATATATCATACACTCCAAAGAGCAACCCCTATCAATTCAAAGAAAATGGAAAAACCGACCGTTGGATGAGTTTATTACAATAAATTATGAGTGTGGTAAAAAATTTAGCCAATTTCACCATATTTTCGAATCCGATCGGATTGGTCAACCGTAGTCACTTATATGATTTATTGGTTGACCGATGGCGTTGCAACCGCGAAACGTGCTTATTTTTTCACATCACGTTTGTATAGGGCTGGGCACGGGCCGGGCTCAACTATAATTTCACTGGGCCCGGACCCGGCCCGTTTTTCATTGGGCCCGGACCCGGCCCGTGTTGACAAAAACAGGGACCGGCCCGGAACCGGCCCGTTTCATTTCGGGCCGGGCTTGCGGGCTTTCGGGCCGGGCTTGCGGGCTTTCGGGCCCAAAAACCTGTATTTGACCATTTGCTTATGCATTTATATATATATATATATATATATATATATATATCCAGATTTCATTCATATATAGCTGCAAATTTCAAGCTGTTGAAGATTTGAATCAAAACACAATATCAAGATACAAAGTTCAAGCTGCAAATTCGAATTCAAAGTGTCCAAATTCAAATACTCATCAAGACAATTGAAGGTACAATTCAAATTCAAAGTGTCCAGATTCAAATACAAATATCCAATGAAATATAAAGTCCTAATTCAGATGCAGCAATTTAGCAAGTCATTTTCCAGCCTCCTATCCAGCAGCAATGCGGCCATCCATCAATTGGCTTCCATAGTTTTCCCTACAATAGCCATCATAAATAGATTTAGATAACAAAGAACCATTCAAGCTGCAACTTTACCATTAATAGCACTACACAGAGAACCTACTTCAATAACAAAGAACCATTAAGAGCCAAAACTTTACTCAACTAGGAGTACACACAGAAGCTACTTCAATACCAATATTCAAGATTATCAACAAGTCCATATACAAAAATACCAGAAACTGCAAATCTCTTAATATATAAACAAATACCCAAAACTGCAACTCAACATAATCAACTTTACTCATTCATTTCAGAAACTGCAGGTAGCAAATAAAATAGCAATATGCAGCAAGCAAGTAAAAATTAATGCAGTAGGCAATAAATCAAATACCAGGAACCACAACTCACAAGCATATTTGCAGTCACTAAAAATCAAAAATTTAAATTTAGGATGCAACAATTCCATCACATTTCAGCCTCATTTTATCAGCAAACATAAACTGACAAACACAAACATAATAACTCAATCAGACGCAAAAACAATCACTCTATCAGAATATCACAACAACTGAACAAATAGTTGCAAAAACCCAGAAAAAGAAACTCACAGATCATTGTGTTCAGCAGTGGTACAAGCCTGCAATCACATACTACAATCTACATTAAAACCCATTTTCAGGAACCACAACTCACAAGCATATAAGCACATAAGCACATAAAGAGATTAAATTTATCAATAAACTGAGGAACCCATGAAGCTAAAACGAGATGGCAGACCTGAAGAACAACGAGCTCCTATTTTGGTGTCTCGGCCTCACAGCTATGGCGGAGGAGAGGGAGAAAATGAGAGACGGAGGCGGCCTCTGGTGCGATGTGATCTATCCGGTGAAGGAGGCGGCCAGCTCTCCGGCCTACAGCTCCGCAGGTGAAGTAGGAAGAGAGAGAGAGAGAGAGAGACGGAGGCGGCCTCTGGTGCGATGTGATCTATCCGGTGAAGGAGGCGGCCGGCTCTCCGGCCTACAGCTCCGCAGGTGAAGTAGGAAGAGAGAGAGAGAGAGAGAGACGGAGGCAGCCTCTGGTGCGATGTGATCTATCCGGTGAAGGAGGCGGCCGGCTCTCCGGCCTACAGCTCCGCAGGTGAAGTAGGAAGAGAGAGAGAGAGAGAGACAGAGAGACAGAGAGAGAGAGAGAGAGCAGCAGCAACAGCAGCAGCGGGCGTCTCAGCGGCGGGGGTCTGAGCGTCTCAGCGGAGGAGAAGGAGGCGGCCGCCTCTTATTGCTATTTGGTATTTTGGTTCAGATCGGGCTACACGAAGGAAATGAAGGCTGAGGAGTGAGGAATGAGGAATGAGGATTAGGTTTAGGTTATTAGGTATTTGAGTGAGAATGCAATCCTGTGTGTATGATCCTATTATAAAAATTTTGAGGCTTATATGAGGACCAATACTACATGAACATCTGTCCTCTTTAATATATGACGGGCCTGACGGGCTTTGACAGCTTTGAAATACAAGGCCCGGCCCGAACCGTTTGTCTGAAGATCAAGGCCCGGGCCCGAACCGTTTGGTTAAAAAAAAAATTAGGCCCGGCCCGTTCGGGTCGGGCTTTGACGGTTCGGTCCGGGTTTACGGGTTTTCGGGCTTAAATGCCCAGCCCTACGTTTGTATATATTCCATCGATGGATGTGCGTGGACATAAGATAAAAAAAAATTAATTTTAATTACAAACACATTGGTGTATATCAATTTTATTCCTTTAGTTGTATGACTTATACATTGCATTTAAATTGTTTAGGTTCATTCTAAAGCAACCATGAAGTAGAAAATGAATTCGGAGAAACCAACCGCTCGATGGAGAGATTGTAATGTTTTATGGTGATTGTAGAAAATCAAGCCAATTTCGTTATTGTTTCGAATTCGATCAACTAGGTCAAACTTAGTTACTCTTATAAACCTATATTTATATATCATACACTCCAAAGAGCAACCCCTATCAATTCAAAGAAAATGGAAAAACCGACCGTTGGATGAGTTTATTACAATAAATTATGCGTGTGGTTAAAAATTTAGTCAATTTCACCATAGTTTTGAACCCGATCTAATTGGTCAACCGATTACCGATATGTAGAATATATATATATGCACATATTCTATATAGAATAATAAAAGTATAAGAACTTCCACACACACACACACACACACACATAACACACACACATATATATATATAAACACACACAAATATATATATCTATGTGTGTGTGTGTGTATATATATATTTATAAACACACACACACATAACTACAAATATATATATATATATATATAATATTTTACGGGCTTTTACGGGCCGGGCCTAGCGGGCCTTTGGCGGGCCGGGCTTACGGGCCGGGCCGGGTTTTTGGGGGCTTTAGGCGGGCCGGCCCTCGGCCCACCAAGGCGGGCTTTTGCGGGTTTTTTGACGGGCCGGGCCGGGCTAAAAGCCCTCGGTGCCGGCGGGCCTCCATCGGCCCACTTGATCCGCGGGCTTTTTGATGAGGCCTATTTTTGGTAGCCAACTACGTAGGCATTAACGAACAATATAGCTGAGGATGAATTAAGCTAATTAAAGCATGAAATTGATTATACTAGCTCACCACCTAATTCGATCTCGTCCAAATGAATAAGCTAGCTGCTATCTCAACACTAGGGTGATCACAAGGGACAGATTGGTTGTTGCCACTTGCCAGAATGTGATATTTTGATAACACAAATCAATCACAGATTTCAGTATTTAATCAATCAGAACATATTCTAAAAATCATACTTTACCAATTGTGAGATTAACAAATATGATAATTTGAATAGAAATAAGGCTTTGCATAGTTTGATAAGGTGGGAGGTGCCACAAGGAATCTGTGGAATGCTAACTGCATGCAAAAACATACTAAACCTTGTTCACATTATTTTTTCTTCAAATTTTTCCATAAAATCACCATTAGTAGAGAATGATTTTTAGATCCATGTCTCATTCGTGATATTTAAAATCACCATAATCACATACAGTGACGTTTTGAATAGGGCTGGGCACGGGCCGGGTTCAACATAAAATTTGATGGGCCTGGGCTCGGCCCGTTTTTACGGTTCGGGCCCAAAACCCGTTTTGCACTCAACAGGGACCGGCCCGTTTCATCTCAGGCCGGACTTCCGGGTTTATGGGCCCAAACAGCCTTATTGGAAAAAATAATAATAAATCGAGATCGGCATCAGCTGGAATCATTCCGATCAACTCCATCAGGAAGCACTCCGAAGCTGTAATCTCTCCTTATCTGTACTGCGTTCACTGACCTCCATGAAGCTGAAGCTCCTCTCTTCGCCAGAATCCTAAGCATTCCTCCCCCGCCGATTTGGTTCTAGAGCTGGTCATAGAAGTCGGGGACTCAAGTCTTGAAGAAGAGACTAAAGACATATCTGAACCAACCCTCTTATGATAAAAAAAGAAAGAAAAAAAACACAGATCTCAGATCTTGAATCAAAGCCACAAGTTACAAAGAAATTTATGCAATATTTATGGATGAGGACGACGGGGCGAGCTCGATGAGGATGATGGGCCGAGCCACGGCGAGCCGCAGACGTCGGTGGTGGAGATGGAGTGGATGAAGCCCGCCAAGGAGTGCGGTACACAATCTCAAGATGAAGATCTTACAAATAAATAGAAGAGGTTATGAACTTGCGAAGAAGGAAAAAAAAAAAAAAAAAACTGAAGAAGAATGAGAAAAAGAAGAGGAAGATACCAAAAATTAAAGAAGATCGTATGCATAAGGATAGGGCTGGGCTCAGTTCGGTACCAGAGCCGCAGGCCCAAAACCATGTACCGTACCGACCTCGTTTGGTACATAAAATGGAGAACCACTACCAGCCACCTAAGTCGGTATACCAACTTATCAGTATACTGAGAGACTTGGTTGGTATCGGTTGGTTGGGCCTCCAACCGAGTTTATGATTGGGCCAAAATTCCAATGTGACCCATCTGTAATTTAGAAAGCCCAGACCAATAAGTAAATGAAAAAAATCAGAAAAATAAGTATATAACGTACTCTCATTCATGATACATCAACTTCATTGCATCATTTCATCACTTAATTGTTCATACTTCATACTTTATACAAATTCAGAAATTCCAATTCATAGTTCATAAAATCACTTCACTGAAAAAGTTCATAAAAATGTACAATAATCTGAATAACTAAACTGAAAGTTCATGTGAAGAAACAAGGGAATTAAACAAAACAGCAAATAGACAGTAGCAGTTGAACCAAAAATCTGCAATCTGCAATCTGCAATCTGCCAAACTGCAATGCTGCCAAACACATGAAATTTGGTGTCAATGAAGCTCAGCAATGAACCAAAAATCTAATAACACTTAAGAGAAGATTGCATGCATCACTTATAAGTTATAAGTTATAATCTCGAATAGGTTTGAAGCAAGTCAAACAACTATTTTAACTTCACAAACATACAATAATTAAAACAAGCTAGTTAGAGATGGAATTAGACAGCTGCATTCCTTACAAGCACCTGTAGGCTGCTAGAGTGCTAGACATCAGTTTGAACAGAAGTGGTACTGTTAATTGATGCATCAATTCCTTGATTAAAAGCATTATCTGCAAAAGAACAAAAAAGAGGTTAATAACAATATCATGCTTGCTTAGTTATGAATAAGAAAATCCACTACCTCAGTGGCTTACCCCTCTCAAGTTCCTCCAAACTGTGGTACATCTCAATATCATCTTCAGTGGGATCTTTATAGAAGTTTGGGGGATCAGATTTTAACCAATCCGAAGTGCAAACAATGGCTTCCACCATTTTTGGAGTCAATGAAGCTCTAAAAGGATCCACCACTCTTGATCCTAAACTGAATGCATTCTCCGAAGCCACTGTTGAGCATTGAATAGCAAAAATATCCTTTGCTAGCTTTGATAGGACTGGATAGGTTAGCTCATTGGCCTTCCACCACTTGTGAATTTCAAAATTTTTTGCGAAGAGGCTCACATACCTATCCGATAAATATTGATCAACTTCATTTCTTATGCATTGGGATTGCTCAGCCATCCTCTCCCTTGCTATTTGCCTACTCACTTCATCAAGGTTCTCTAAGTCATCCACATCCAATCCAAAATCTTCTGCCATGCTTTGTTCAGTTTGGTTGCTGCCTTCATTGCCCTTATATTCATCATACATGTTCAGCAATATTTTCTTCAAGTCCCCTTGTATTGAGTTAATTGTTTCATAGCTTGCATTGACCTTTTCCATAGCTACTTTTGCCCACTGTAGCTTGTATCTTGGGTCAAGAACATTAGCTATCATGATTATCTTGTTCACCGATTCGAAGCTTCCCCAATATTTGTTGAACTTGGTCTTCATTGAAGTGGCAACCCTCTTTAAAACTTCATCTTCTGCATTCATGGCCTTGTCAATCTCAGTTTGCAAAGTTATCATTTCAACAAATAATATACTTGCTGTGATTTTTTTCCAAGCACTAAGCCGAACTGTAGCTTCATAAAATTTCTTCAAGAACAAGCAAAAGGCTTGTGCATTCCTCCAGTCCTCATTAGATGGGGGTCCAGCCCTAGTTCTACCATTTTTGTCAGTTTCATCGAAATATGCTTTAAACTGACCATCTTCTTCAGCCATTCTTCCAAACACAGTCTCATACTTGAGTGCAGCTTCATGCATGAGATATGTGCTATTCCATCTTGTGATTACATCTAATGGAACATTGGCATTTGCCCTGCATTGTTCCAAAACAGCAAACTCCCTAAACTTGTCAAGTCTTTGCGATGAACTCCTAACATACTTAGCACAGTTCCATATAGCAGCAATCCCAGCTTCTAACTCCTTCAAACCATCCCTAACTATTAAATTTATGATGTGGCATGCACATCTTAAATGTAAAAACTGCCCCCCAAACATCAAAGTCTTGTAACCCCTCAACCTTCTCATCATGTATGCCACAGCTACATCATTAGCGCTAGCATTGTCTACCGTGATGGTAAACACTTTAGTGATCTCCCACTGCCTCAAACACTGCTCTACTACCCTTCCAATCTCCTCTCCCTTATGACTAGTAATTGTACAAAAGTTTATGATCCTTTTGTGCAATTTCCAGTCACTGTCCATAAAATGGGCAGTTAACACCAAGTAATTTATATTCTGGATCGATGTCCAAGTATCGGTGGTAATTGAGATCCTTGTCTCATTTGCCCTTAATTGACTCAACAATACAACCTTTTCAAAATTAAACCTATCTAAGACACCCTTAGCAACCTGCTTTCTGTTCATTCCTGGCCAAGATGGCTCCAATTCTTTACAGAAAGCTTTAAATCCTTCTTTCTCTACATGCCTAAAAGGAAGTTCATCCTTGATAATCATATCTATGCACTTATCATCACACCTCTTCCGGCTATACTTATGGTATGTTGGAGCTCCACTCACATTATCCTTATTCAACTTAGCCTGCTTGGGATCAGATTCTCCGTATAATGGATGACTGCCACATTTCCTAGTATGTGACCACATTGAGCTTGTCCCATTCTTTTTACTATCACACAAGACTTTCTCATTACAATAGTTACAAGTGCACCAACATGTATCTATTTGGTCTGAGTTTGGGAGTTTACATCTAGTAAAATGTGCCCAAAGAGGACTTTTGTTAGCAGGTTCTTTTCTTTTCTGCCCAATTACAGCAGGGGGTTGTATGTTGTCACTGCCAGGTTCAGATTCAACACCAGAACCTGAACCAACAGCTGAAGGTGGGCGTGTTTGAGTGTGTGGCCCTAAAGGGGACTGACCTAAAGCTGCAGTAGACTCTATATGCATGGCAGAACTAATAGAAGGGCTTGAGCTACTGGTTTGACTCAGATTTCCACTTTGTGTACCCATAGCTACAGAAAAAGAAAGAAAACAAAAACCAAAAATTAACAAAACCCAACAACAGTTCACACATCACAAGTTCACATAGCATCAAAGCTTCACAAATTTGTTCACTAATTGGTCTAATTCAACAAAAATTCCATAGTTTGGTACATAAACTGACCTCTTGCTCCAAACGTTTGCTCCAATGCTCCTATTATGCTCGAGCTTGAAGCCTTCAATGCTTGAGATTGGAAAAAAAAAATAGAGTAAGAGACACATTAAAAAAAAAAAACATATTGGAACAAACAATAACACAAAAGACTTGTCATTGACTGATTTCTGATTACAGAATGTCAGAATTCCCTCAATTTAGTCAATTCACATCAACAAGATGCAAAGATAAAAAGAACCAAAACTAAGGAAAGTATCCTTAGTTTGACTAACCTTCGATCAATGATGATGGAAGCATGAACTGTTAAGTTTGAAAATGCCTGATTAATAGTACGAAACATTACAAATTAAAACTAGACCACATAATCATTACATTACAACCTAATCAAACATTACATTAAAACTGGACCAAAAAAATGCAACCTAATCAAACATTCAAACAAAAATAACATCTCCATAGACTAGCAAGAATGAACTGCTTTGAGGTGAAACAGAAACAATCAATTATCAAACAATGTTACAAAGTCACAGACTGAACCTAGCCATCTTGTATCTCAAGATCTCCATAAACAAAGTCATAGACTATCAGTATATCAACATTCAATCTCTATAATGATAGAAACAATCAATTATCAAACAAAGTTACAAAGTCACACACTGAACCTCACCTCTATAATAATTATGAGCTTTTAGCTTTCCAAATCTCTAAAAGCAATGCCAATCGGGACCTGATATCCAAAAGCAAAGACCCAAACAAAAAACAAAGCCCAGAATTAGTTAATCACCAAAACGTGAAAACCTAGAACATCACATAATTGAGAGACCCTGCAGAGATCGATTCAGACAAAAAAAAAAAAGTAACAGAGATCAGAACTCACAACAACAGAGATCGATCCACTTGAAAGAGACCGATTCAATTTCACTTGAGATTAGTGGCAACAGAGATCGAATCCATTTCAGATTCAACATCAGCATGCAAGATGCAAAACAGCAAAAACATTAGAAATCGAGGCTGTGAGGGACTGAATGATCCAAGAGCTTCTAACAAAAATTAACGAAAAGAGAAGGCTCACCGGCCGTAGACACGATTTGAATGAACAGATTAACACTTTCTGTGTTTGATTTTTCGATAGTTTGGGTTTCGAAGGAGAGATCGAGTCAACGAGACTCGAGAGGGTTTGAGTCTGAGAGAGACTCGAGAGTGAGGCTGTGAGGGACTGAATGATCCTTTCTGAATCCACCCTTAAGGTTAGCTCAGGTTTTAGTTTAATCCAACGGTTATAATTTAATATGTAATAAAACTATTAATAATCAACGGTTCAGATCAATAGATATAAAATATATATAAATAAATAAATAATATATATTATATACGGTTCGGTACGGTATACCGTATTTTTCTAAAAATAAATACCAATACCGTACCGTCATCTGTATCTCGGCTCGGTAATACCGTACCGATAGTTCGGCTACCGAATTCTTTGGCTCGGCTCGAACACGGCTGGCTGGTTTGACTCGGCTGAAAATGCCACCCCTACATAAGGACGTGTGGAGAAAGAGATAAATTGAAGAAGAAGAAGAAGAAGAAGAAGAAGAAGAAAAAAACTGACGGAAAAGGAGAAAGTATTTGACGCGTGGAGAGAAGAATGAGGATTAAGGACACGTGGAGAGAATAAAATAATCAATAAATACTTAATAATGGTATATACGGGCCTGGCGGGCTTTTTCTTTCTGAAAACACAAGGCCCGGGCCCCGACTGTATTTACCTACTTCAGGCCCGAACCGAACCGTTTCTAGCTAAAAAAATTTAGGGCCCGGGCCGTACTGGTCGGGTTGTGACGGGTTGGGCTGGTCTTCCGAGCTTTCGGGCTAAAATGGCCCTAGTTTTGAAGGGGAGGCTGGATTTTCTCTTAAACTCAACTCTGAGCTATTTGGATCAGAAATTTCTGTCCAACATTTCTTATATGTGAAAGACATTTATACTAGGTTTTGGGCCCCAGATCCCGAATTTTGAGCCCAAACTGAAACAGACCGGTTTTGTGCTTGATGAAAAACAAGTTGAGCCCAGCTCGTGCCCAACCCTGGACTGAGAAGAAGAATCCCACTGTATATCAGCTAAAAACAAAGGTTGGCCATTGACCCCAGTCACCCCACTTCTTTTTTTTTTTTGAACAGCAGAAGAGAGACAGGAGCAGAGAATGTAATGGTTGGCCTTTGATTATCAAATTTTGGTAATTCTTAATTCTCAACTCTCAAATTTTTTTTTTTCGCGTTTTGTTTTTCCTGATTTGCTTTAATGCTAAGAAGATGAAATATTATAGGTTTTCTCTGTGTTGCTCTCCTTGCAGTAAATATCAATAATATCCCTTATGGTAATCGAAAGATAAATAGTTCTCTCATCAAGTTATCAAACAATGCTTTTATTGATCGATCGCACGGAGTGGCACGGTATGAAGATGATCAGGCACTTGAACACTACTAATTAAGAGGATAACATAGACAAGACAAGGGATGCAATGTAGTTATAAAACATGGGATTTAAGGTCTTGCATGCCCTGATCTTGGGGAGGCATGCACATGAAGGCCTCCATCAATTGGGAAGCTGACTGTGGTCTTGTAGGTGATCACTCTTTTCTCATCAGCTAGCTTGAATATATAGCTACCTAAAAGCACAGCAGAAAAGATCTTCATCTGCATATAAGAATGTTCCTTTCCTATACAAATTCTTGGACCGGCCTGCGTGTGATCACAAAATCTAATTAGAAATCACATATATTATATAGCTTCTTTTTCTTTATGTTTTAACAAAATGTGCAACAGCTAGTAGTGTGTGTTTGAGTGATATCAATATCTGTTCTTACACTGAACGCTGTGAATTTGTAAGGGCTTTCATCCTGGAAAAGACCATTTTCGTTGAGCCATCTCTCTGGCCGAAACTCTTCGGCATCATCTCCCCATAGAAATTTCATCCTTCCCATTGCATAAGGTTGGTATACCACCATGTCCCCCTTTTTGACACTAAATCCATCTGGCCATGTATCATCAGAAAAACACATCTTTGCATTCTACGAATGGGAGCATCACACAAAAAAACTTGTTAATAAGTAGAATAAGTAATTCAATCGAGAAATTTGAGGAATTGTAACCTTGCAAGTATGATTGGACATTCGATTGATGCGTATTAGATTTATTTACCATTGGAACCGAAGGATAGAGTCTGAGTGTTTCAGTTAAAGCCGCATGGAGATATTGCATTTTGTTAAGGGCTTCCTCCGTAAGGCTTGCTGCAAGCTCATCAACACTTGAATTATTTTTCAGATTTATTGCTTCTCTAACTTCCTGTGAAATCTTTTCTTGTATATGAAGATGCTTGCACATCATATAAAGAAACCATGAAAGAGTGCCAGCTGTCGTCTCTTGTCCGGCAATAGTAATACAAAGGACCATGTCTCTCAAGTACTTCGGATTAGTCTCCTTCAATTCCAAAAACCTTGAAACCAAGTCTCTTTTCTTCAACTGCCATTAATCCTCATTTACATTATTAATGATAAAATAACGAGTTAGTTCAATCTATAATATAGAATAAACAGATTACATGGAAAGTAACTTACAGATGGGTTGTCTTCTGGATTATGGATAGTTTCAATCTTGCTATTGATTAATTTATACAAAAATTGATCGACCACTTTGATGTTTTTCTTTAGCTCTGCTTCCTTACCAATGTTTAAGAACCGTTTGATCTTCCAGAAGATATCAATAAGTCGATACAGGATAGCTTCTTCTCCTGACAAATAAGCATGTGAAAACAGGGTACCTTCTTCATTGGTTCCACTCATGCTCTCTAGGTCGACACCAAGCAGAATCTTGATGATTGAATCCAAGGATGATTTCGTAAACAAATCCTTCCACAAAACACCAAGATATATTTCAAACATATATAACAGCATAAACCTTTCATATACAAAAGCATAATCCTTTTCAAGTCTTCGCATGTTTCACATACAAATATTATTAAACTTTTTACCTTTTTTTATCTATGGAATATTATTGTGATAACCATGAAGACAATGCTCAGTGAACCATCTTTTTAGTTACTATTCTATGTGAAAGCTGATGTGACATATGACATTTGCCATATCAACTAATACGTAATCACTGCTTCTTAGATGGTACTTAAAATTTGATTCATGTAGTATTATTCAACAAAGAAAAAGTCTTGTTTCATATAACCAAGCGTAATGCTATAGTATGTTACATTTCTTATACATGTCATATGTCATGTAATATTTATCACTTTGAGGACTCATATTTTCACTTCGACGACTCATGTACTAAGTACTAACTAAGAAAAAGTCTTTACTAAGATAAGTAAGTTTTCATTAGAGTAAAATAGGTGTTTGTTTGAATAATTAAGTCTTAAAAGTAGTAATTATATGTACGTTATATATTAATATGTTATAGAATTTTCATGTAGCTGAAATCCACATAATTAATGAAAAGAAAAAAGAAAATCTACAATATGTTAACATATGATTCACATACAATTACTACTTTTAGAAGTTAAATTACTCAAACAATAACCTAGTTTACTCTAATGATCAAGGACTTAATTATCTTAATGAAGAATTTTTTTTTTCTTCTAGTTACCATATGAGTTGAAGTGATAAAATAAGTCATTAAAGTGATAAATATTTAATAAAATATAACATATATGAGAAATATTAACATATTATAGTCGATATTTCCTGAATTATTTGAGTAATTAAATTCGTTAATGAGGTGACAGCATGTGAACTTGCAAAGTCAAATGTTACAAACGTACTTGGATATCTATTGCTTGGTTTCGGGTTTCAGCTTCATCAATTAAGTGAGCAAGTTTAACTGCATTGGTTTTGAAGACGAAACTGCTGTAGTCTCTGAGTGCTTTCATTGAGAACTCAGAGCATGCCACCTTCCTCTGATGCCGCCATTTTTGCCCATCCACTGCAAAGATGCCATCGCCTAGTCCATCTGACAAAATGTCGTACAGGTACGACCCCTGCAGCAGCAGGTTAGAACTATAAATAACTTAAATGCCACATAATCTACTATTTACATTACAACTATTCTTCATACATACCTTGCCATAATTAGCGAAGTTTGTTTTGAGCACATATTCCACATTTGCAGGATCTGCTGTGTAAACCACACCTTTGAATAAGTCGAGCATCCTGTAAGTTTTGTATTTGCATGCAAGCTCAGTCAAGTAATGGTGCAGCCTGGGGAAGTTGATCAGTTGGTGCACTACAGTTCCAGCAACAGGATGGTATCTCTTTTTTTTATCACGTAATCTTCCGCCATGGAGTCTAACCAGATATATAGCTAAAACTAATATGAAACTTAATGCTACGGCAGTGGAAGCAAAATCCATGACAGCTTGTATCCTTATGATGATTAGATTATAGTACACTTGGGTTCAGGGGACTGTTTATATGTTGCAAGCTTGCAGAGCAAGAGATCTTTGCGTTGTTGGAGACTATCTCCCACCATCCAACTATCCTAATTTGAACAGACAACACAACAAATAGGCTCCACTCCAATAAATTATTGGTGTTTGGTAGGAGATTGGAAGAAATGACAGGCTGGCCAATTTTCCATCGCACATACTGTATCATGGCAATGGGGCTTCACTTCTCATTGATGTGACATAGTGAAGCTAATGACATTCTGTCTAGATAAACAGTTCACTATTTATTCAACCAACTCAAGATTACCAAATTAGATGATCCTTCAAAGACAACTCAAGATTACCAAATTAGATGATCCTCCCCCCCCGCTCTCTTACTGCTTATACGTTTGATCCCCTCTTCCTTTCATCGATGATTTTATTTTCTTCCATTGTTTCTTCAAGCTTTGGCGTGTATATCACAAATGTTATAAGTTATAACTAGCACACAAGGATTTCGTTAATTTCAAAGCACGGAGGATTTCGACAATTGTCAAGGCCAACAATCATTACTGTTTTTATGAGTTGTCAGAAGTTTATTAGCTGTTTTGTCAGATATTTCTTACACACAAGGTTTCTGTACTTGTATAAGCTGTTATGTAATAATACAAACATAAATTTTATTACAGGTCCCAACCAGCACCCATGTGAAGACTTCAATATGTAGGGTGATCATGGACCTGTAATGGACCACAGTATTCTCATTACTCATCTTGAATATGTAGTTACCTAAAACCACACTAGAGAAGATCATCAAACTTCCTATTACAAGAAACTTGTCATAGACGAACTCTTTTCTCCGGCAAATAAACAAGTTTACATTTCTTTCTATTACTATCGTGGGAGCTATAGACGTTACTGTTCTTGTTTATCCTTACCTTGAAGGCTATAAATTTTAAAGGGCTTTCCTGCTGATAAGAGACCATTTTCGTCGAACCAGATATCTCCGTGGCTCTCCTACTTCATCCTCAGTTCATCATGTGACTGAAATTTTATCCTTCCCATGGCTTAAGGTTGGTATGCCACCATATCATCCCTTTTTTGACACTATCCATCAGGACAAAAAACCTTCACATTTTACAAATGACAGCATCACATAAACTTTTAAGGGTTAAATATTATTTACTCCCTGAACTTTCAGGGAAAAAACAGTTCAGTCCCTACCTTTTCAATTTCACACATTTACTCCCTTATCTCTCAATTTTGAACCAATCGGTCCATTCCGTAAAAAAACTCTATTAAAATATCTATTATACCCTCAGTTCATCTTTTTTCTTTTTCTTAATTTATTTTTTTTTAGTTTTTTTCTGTTTATCTCTTCTTCTTCCACCTCTCTTCTCCTTCAACACCAAAATTTCTAAAGCGACCAAATCAATCCGAAACACAAAACCTCTCTTCATATGCTCAATCAAAAAAAGGAAAAAAAAATAAAACAAAAGAGAAAAAAATATTTTCAAAAAAAATTTTAATTAATTAAAAATTTTGAGGATAGAATAGACATTTTTGGTCGGAGAATAATAAATTGGACCTATTGGTCCAAAATTGAGATATGAATGAGTAAACGTGTGAAATTGAAAATGTAGGGGCTGAACTGTTTTTTTTCTGAAAGTTCAGGGAGTAAACAGTATTTAACCGAACTTTTAACAAGTAATATAAGCCATTCAAATCAGAAAAGCCCAAACAAGAGACTCAACCCTGGGAGGCAAGATTCTCCACTTGAAGAGGAGCAAGGTATAGTCAATGGCCACTAAAAGGGATTTAGAGTTCTTCTTTGAAAATAAAATAAAATAATAAACTTGGCTTCTAAGCTCCCCTAAGCTAGGCAAAGCAAATGATGGAAGGTTACCAATTAGAAAAGTTTTTCAAACAAATTTCTCATTTAGACAAGGGAGTTTCTATTCATACCTCCAAAATTGACATTTGGACCTCTTTATTTTTAAAAGTGATAGTTGACTTTGTCAACTCATGTCAAATTACTAATAAAGACACAAAAGAGAAAGAAAAAAATAATTAATTTTTTTTTTCCCTTTTAGAGGTATGAAATCAACAAATGGTCATCCTCATGCCATTTTTCCCTTTTGTTTTTGTTATGGTCTTCATCCTTACCAAGCAGCAGAGAAATCAACAGACCAATTCTTTACTTTGCAGTTCCTTAAGTCAATTTCGGATATGCAATATTCTCTAACCAAAACACCAACAGACCACTTTCTCTTAAAATCATACTCATCCATTGGAGCGTACTGTTCGAGCAAATATATGAAACGAGGAAATCTTAAGAAGTTGAAGAAATGAACTGCTCTTGGTCTCTAAAGATGCATATGCCTACAAAATACAACAATAAGCAAGGGAGGAGGGAGGGAGAGGGAGAGAGCTATCAATTGAATTTTTTATATATATAATATTGTGAAATGTTCAAAAATTGATGGAGGTCTAACTACCGATTTTGGAGGTATATGAATAAGAAATGCATCCTATAGAAGTTGACCAGTTGGTGCAAGACAGTTCCGGCAATGGGATGGTATCTCTTTTTCTTCGCACACAATATATCTTCTGGCATGGAGCTTAATCACAACTATAGCTAAAATTACTACTAAACTTAAAGCAATGGCAGTGGAAGAAAAATCCATGACAGTGGTTCATATGGTAGATGTGTTTATGGTACCTTATGTAGCAGAGGACTTTGTCTGTTTATGCCAACCCCGACAATCACCAATTCAATTTAGCATTCTGCAGTGCTTCAATATATAACAAACAAGTACGGATACCAAGGCTCCACTCCAATAAAAGATATTAATTGATAGTGCATGGCATTGTATTCCTTCGTGTGCTGTCAAAAATTGGACATGGCTGACAAAATCTCCATTGTAGATACCTTATCCCAGAAGATCCAGAGATGAGATGATAATAATGCTAGGGGTGCTTGAAAACTTCTCAGACAAGTAAATTTGTAGTTTCTACTTATTATTGTGATTCAATGAAGCTAAAGAGATTGTGGTTGAAAGTTGTTTTTCAATTGTATAGATTCAATAACTGATTTACATCCTTATATACAAGTAGTATCCCTATTCTTGTCCAACACGTCTACTTAAAATAGGAAACAAATCCTCTGCCTTCACAATTCCGTACACATCAAATCCCTACATTCAAGAGAAGTCAATCACCTAGAATCTTCTTCCTCAATACTCCCCCTCAAGTTGGAGTGGATATTGATGACACCCAACTTGTGCAGTAGCGTTTTGAACTGTTTCAAACTCAATGGTTTAGTGAAAAGGTCTGCTGGTTGCTCATTACTTTGAATGAATTGTGTCTTGATTACTCCACGTTGCACCTTCTACCTTACAACATGACAGTCAATCTCAATGTGCTTAGTCCTCTCATGGAAGACTGGATTGGATGAAATGTGGATTGCTGCTCTGTTGTCACAAAATAACCTGGTTGGTTTGCCCTGTGGAACATATAAGTCTTGAAGTAAGCTTTGAAGCCAAGTCAGTTTACAGCTTGTGGTAGCCATCGACCTGTATTCTACTTCCGCTCTGGATCTAGACACTGTATTCTGGTTCTTTGACTTCCATGAAACAAGAGAATCACTAAAGAAAATGCAATAACCTATGGTTGACCTTCGAGTATCTTTGCAACGTGCCCAATCGGCGTTACAAAAAGCTTATAGTTCCAACTATCCAGAAGAAGGTAAGAGAATACCTTGCCCTGGAGTATGCTTAATGTACTGTAATACCTTGTAGGCAGCTTCAAGATGTGGCTTCCGAGGTTTGTGCATGTACTGACTCAAAATGTGCACTGCATATGTAAGATCGGGCCTGGTTATGGTTAGGTATATAAGCCTACCCACAAGTCTACTATATTGAGATGCGTCAGCTAGCTCAACTCCTTCTTCTTGTGTCTGTTGCAAATTCTGATCAAAAGAAGCTTTCGAGGTCTTAGCCCCCAAGAAACCAGAATCCTCTAGGGTTTCCAATGCATATTTGCGTTGGTTGAGTACTATTCCTTTATCGGACCTTGCTACTTCTATGCCAAGGAAGAATCGGAGCTTGCCCAAATCCTTTAACTTGAAACACTTTGCAAGAAAATGCTTTGTCTTTAATAAGTCTTCTAAATTGTTTCCTGCTATGATCACGTCGTCCACATATACTAATAAAACAGTAAACTTGCCTTGATGGTTGCGGACGAATAGTGAGTAGTCTGCCTAAGACTGTCGAAAACCGCCAGTGTGAAGAGCAGCGTAGAGCTTCAAAAACCATTGCCGGGAAGCTTGCTTAAGTCCATACAAAGACTTGTGCAGACGACACACATTGTTCTCCCCCTTTCATCCAAAACCAGGAGGAACTTCCATGTAGACTTCTTCATAAAGATCACCTTGCAAGAAAGCATTATTAACGTCGAGTTGGTGAACATGCCAATTTTTCGTAGCAGCCAAGCTAAGAAGTACCCGGACTGTAGTCAACTTGGCTACAGGTGCAAATGTCTCTTGATAATCAATCCCTTCCACTTGACTATAACCTTTCGCGACAAGTCGTGGTTTATATCTTTCCACGGTTCCATCAGGATTGTACTTCACCTTGTACACCCATTTACATCCGATAGCCTTTTTCCCAGGTGGTAGAGGAACCATACTCCATGTCTTGTTATCTTGGAGAGCAGCAATTTCATTGTTCATGGCCTCACACCATTTGGGATCACTGACTGCCTAAGAAAAACTGTGTGGCTCCTTAACAAGAGAGATGTTAGCCACAAAGTTTCAATGCTCTGGAGAAAGGCGTTCATAAGAAAGAACTTGAGCAATAGGATGATTCGTACCTGATGAACCTTCTATGCCTGAAGACGGTGATGGTAGAGAACGTTAAGGGAGCTTGGCCTCAACATGGAAGCCCTGCAACGTACTGGGACTGTTGTGGCTCAACTTGACCGTCGGGAATGCGTCGCAGGTACTGATATGTTTTGTGGTGGTGCTGGGAGGTGTGTGAAGATTTCTGGTGGTGATGTTTAGGTAAGGGTTGGCGAGACTGGGGTAGGAGATGGTGGCGTAGATGTGTCTGCTTGTATGTTTGCGGAAGTGGTGGTAGTCGTATTTGGATGGGTTAACACAGAATCAGTAGTCAAGGGATCTTTCTCATAAATAGGGGGATCGGTTGAGGAGGGTAACGTGAGAGGAGTATAATTGGGAAGCAGAGCGGGATTTTGATTGTGGACAGATTGGGGGGATGAAGGTGGTTGATTTGGATTAGGAAACTCTCTCTAAAAAAATATGACATCCCTAGAAACTAGGTATTTCTTTTCTCCAATGCAGTAGACTTTGTACCCCTTTTGATTACCAGGATATCCTAAAAAGATACACCCCCGTGACCGAGGATCAAATTTACTAGGTTTGAGTGGATGAGAAGAAACAAAACAGCGACACCCAAAAACTTGCAAATGAGAATAGTTTGGGACCTTTTTGAAAAGTTTTTCAAACGGAGTTTTTCCATATAAAATTGATGAGGGGGTACGGTTAATCAAATAGGCAGCAGTGAGTATGGCATCACCCTAAAAATCTTCGGAAAGCTTGGATTTGAAGAGGAGTGCTCTGGCTACATTGAGAAGGTGACGGTGTTTGCGCTCAACTATACCATTTTGTTGTGGTGTGTTGACGCAACTTGTTTGATGCA